>NC_091466.1:25729826-25845475 GCF_027789765.1 Dendropsophus ebraccatus
AACCCAGGTCTCTATGCCATGCCAGCAGGGAGTGTTGTTCCTGGGAGTCACAGCTCCCCAACACTTAAACAGCATTGGGTAATAACCTGGGTCACTCACACCAAGCCAGTATTGTACCAGGGAGGCCAACACTAAAACAGCACTGGGTATTGAACCTGAAACTGTAACATCACATCTGGGACTACCAGGTTCTCAACCCGCTGAGCCACCTCCTGCTCAGAGACCTCAGGGAAATAAGTGGGGGTCATGGTCAAAATAAAAGAATTACTGAAAGATTAATCTGTGAAAGGGAACAACCAGGATTAGAACCAAAGAACGCTGCACATGGTCAGGCAGGACACCCAACCCTCCAGGCCACAGACACATGTGATACAATGTATGAGAAGCAGCTGTCAGTAATGTTTCTCTATGATGGATTCACAATGTGGCGACATCTGATGTCATGACTACTAAAAGGAGCGGTCCATATTGGGCAGGGGTATGTGATCGGGGTCTCATGCTGGAGACCTGGTGCAAATCACCTAAAGTAGCTTTAATCTGAGGTATATGGAGATAACGTATGGCATTCTAGTAAGAGGACAACTTTGTATATCAGGGAAATTTATTAGTAAAAAGTGTCAGGACTCTAAATAACAACCAACAAAGGGAATAATACACGCCCGGCTTCTATTAGCATTGGGCTTTGAACCTGCAGCTCCACCATATCAGATCTGGTTCTTTACCCACTGAGCCAGCTCCTGTCCTATGGAGCAAAGGAAATAAGGAAAGATCACGGGCAAAATAAAGGAATTCCTGTAAGACATGTTTGTCTCCATGTAGCTCTAGCTGTATATAAAAGCGATATGGGGAAGTATAGAAAATGTCTCCTATCTTTGTACACAATATTATTCCCTCAAACAGCCTATTATTTTTGTGTTCACGTTCCCTGCTGCTATATACACCTGGATATACCTAATAATGACTGAGGTAATAGGCAGATAACATGTAATAAATCACAATAGTATAAAGTCTGTGTGTCCCTGTATTGTCCAGGCTTCTCTACACCAGCTACTCACAGGTGCAGTCCCACTACTGACCAGCAGGGGGATGTGACCTGCTCTGTTCCCGACCTGGGCCTGGTCACCCCTCCTTACACAACCTGGCAGCTCCGAGCTCCCCCAGAGTCGCCATATTGGTACTGAGCTTAGTGCAGACACCTGATCAGCATAGCACAGGGAAGCACAGAACTCCTGGACTCAAGTGATCCGACAGCCTCAGCCTCCCAGGTAGCTGGGATTACAGACACACACCACTGGGCCCAGCAAAACAGCAGCTACTGTGTAATATAGGAACCTGTGTGATGTAAGGAATACCGCCAGCTAGCTCCACCTGCTGTGTAATATAGGAACCTGTGTGATGTAAGGAATACCGCCAGCTAGCCCCACCTGCTGTGTAATATAGGAACCTGTGTGATGTAAGGAATACAGCCAGCTAGCTCCACCTGCTGTGTAATATAGGAACCTGTGTGATGTAAGGAATACAGCCAGCTGGCTCCACCTGCTGTGTAATATAGGAACCTGTGTGATGTAAGGAATACAGCCAGCTAGCTCCACCTGCTGTGTAATATAGGAACCTGTGTGATGTAAGGCAGTGATTTTCAACCAGTGTGCCGTGGCACACTAGTGTGCCGCGACACATGGTCGGGTGTGCCACGGGGAAAGTTTCCCAAACTATGGTGCCCCTGTGAAACAGGAGAAAACAATGGGGGGAGAGAAATCTGGGGATGGGGGAGAAACAGGGAGAGAAGCAGGGGGGGAGAGAAACATGAGGATAGGGGGGAAAGAAACAGCGGAGAGAAGCACAGGAGAGAAGCAGGGGGGAGAAGTATGGTGGAGAGAAGCAGAGGGGGAGAAGTATGGTGGAGAGAAGCACAGGAGAGAAGCAGGGGGGGAAGTATGGTGGAGAGAAGCGCAGGGGGGAGAAGTATGGTGGAGAGAAGCATAGGAGAGAAGCAGGGGGGAGAAGTATGGTGGAGAGAAGCATAGGAGAGAAGCAGGGGGGAGAAGTATGGTGAAGAGAAGCAGGGGGGAGAGAAGCACAAGAGAGAAGTAGGGGGGAGAAGTATGGTGGAGAGAAGCACAGGAGAGAAGCAGGGGGGAGAAGTATGGTGGAGAGAAGCATGGGGGGAGAAGAAAACAGGCCCAGGTTTCACACTGAGTGAGTATAAATACATTTAGAATCTATATTATTAACTATATGTATAATATGAACTGTTTTAGTGTCATTTTGTGCCATTTTGGTTGGTGGTGTGCCCCAGGATTTTTTAAGTATAAAAAGTGTGCCGCGGCTCAAAAAAGGTTGAAAATCACTGATGTAAGGAATACAGCCAGCTAGCTCCACCTGCTGTGTAATATAGGAACCTGTGTGATGTAAGGAATACAGCCAGCTAGCTCCACCTGCTGTGTAATATAGGAACATGTGTGATGTAAGGAATACAGCCAGCTAGCTCCACCTGCTGTGTAATATAGGAACCTGTGTGATAAAAGGAACAGAGTTAGGTAGCTCCACCTGCTGTCTCTTCTATATACTTACACCGTGTACAATATTACAGCTAGTGCCACCAGCTGTCTCTTCTGTATAAATACACCATGTAAAAGATCACAGCTAGCGCCACCTGCTGTCTCTTCTGTATACTTACACTATGTACAATATCACAGCTTGCGCCACCTGCTGTCTCTTCTGTATTCTTACACCATGTAAAATATTACAGCTAGCGCCACCTGCTGTCTCTTCTGTATACTTACACCATGTACAGTATTACAGCTAGCGCCACCTGCTGTCTCTTCTGTATACTTACAACATGTACAATATCACAGCTAGTGCCACCTGCAGTCTCTTCTGTATACTTACACCATGTACAATATCACAGCTAGCGCCACCTGCTGTCTCTTCTGTATAGTTATACCATGTAAAATATTACAGCTAGTGCCACCTGCTGTCTCTTCTATATACTTACAACATGTACAATATCAAAGCTAGAGCCACCTGCTGTCTTTTCTGTATTCTTACACCATGTACAATATTACAGCTAGCGCCACCTGCTGTCTCTTCTGTATATATACACCATGTACAGGATCACAGCTAGCGCCACCTGCTGTCTCTTCTGTATACTTTCACCATGTACAATATTACAGCTAGCACAACCTGCTGTCTTTTCTGTATATATACACCATGAACAATATTAAAGCTAGCGCCACCTGCTGTCTCTTCTGTATACTTACACCATGAACAATATTAAAGCTAGCGCCACCTGCTGTCTCTTCTGTATACTTACACCATGTACAATATAACAGCTAGCTCCACCTGCTGTCTCTTCTGTATACTTACACCATGTACAATATTACAGCTAGCGCCTTTTGCAGTCTCTTCTGTATACTTACACAATGTACAATACTACAGCTACAGGAAAGAGTGTAGCTCACTAATGCCTAACATTTACTGGTGTCGAGGTAACAAGGTAAACTGCACACCCTAAAAATGAATGGAGAGGAGAACAATAACCAGAAAAAAACACAGTCCTCAAGACACCATGAACAGGCTCCTATAGTTTAATCACACATGATAAAAACTAATGTATAAAAAAATACAATAAAATAAAATAAATCCACAGGGCCCTTGTGGAAAAGGTAATTAAATCATCAGTATAAAATACAAATACCATGTAGAGGTCTAAATGAGAACAGCAACAGATAAAACCAGTGTTCACCCAGTCCTGTCCGAGCTCCCAGTGCTGTTAGTATGTGCAGCAATGGGGATGTGAGATGGTTCTGCACAGGCTCTGGGCTCTAGTAACAAAAGTTTCATAAACAAACAAAAAAACAAACCTAATAAAAAAAAAAAATCTATCAAACAAGCCTATTGTCTGTCCAACCCTGCAAGCCTTCTCTGTGTCCTTCCTTGCTGGGATGGGTACACTGTGACATCAATGTGACCCCATGGGGTTAAGTGAGGTTGGCATGCATCCTTACTTAACCCCCTGGGGACCACATTGTTCAGTCTTGCACAGAAAGGGTTAAGTGTGGATGCCATGCATCCATAATTAACCCCTTGTGTGCCATTCTGTAAGCAGCATCTGCCAGATATCGTTTTCCAGACAATTACGTCGGATTTGTTGGACTACATCGATGACCAGCATTGTTTTTTTTTTTTTAAATAAAATGTTCAAAGAGGGGTGTGGGGGTGTTCTTTCTTTACTAAAAGACTTTTCCCTATTGTGTTGTGTTTTATTTTTAGTTTATTTCAGGCTTAGTAGTGGAAGCTGTCTGATTGATGACATCCTTTACTAAGTTGGGGCCTAGTGTTATCCGGTATAAAACGGCTAACACTAACCCCCCTATAGTACCCCAGTACCCAGTGGCGTAGCCACCGTGGTCGCGGGGGTCGCCGCCGCGACCGGGCCCGCCACAAGGGGGGCCCGCGGGGCCCCCCGATCAATCACTCTTGTGACCGCAAGCATTGTTTTGCTTGCGGTCACAAGAGTCTGGCTCCGTCTTACCCCGGCTTCTGCGCGGCTGCCGGGGGTGTCGCGTCTTACCCCCGGCAGCGCGCGCATCCCAGAACTCCCTGCGCGCCTTGGGCCCTGACTTCCGGTTTCCGGCGCGCAGGGAGTTCTGGGATGCGCGCGCTGCCGGGGATAAGACGCGACACCCCCGGCAGCCGCGCAGCAGCCGGGGACAGACCGAAGGCGAAGGAGTGAGGATCAACGTGGGAGCGCGATGTCAGGTGAGTTAAGTTTTGTTTTTTTATCAGCCTGTACGGGTGGGGGGAAAGAGGGGGGCATCTATGAGGGTGGGGGGAAAGAGGGGGGCATCTATGAGGGTGGGGGGAAAGGAGGGGGCCATCTATGAGGGTGGGGGGAAAGGAGGGGGCCATCTATGAGGGTGGGGGGAAAGGAGGGGGCCATCTATGAGGGTGGGGGGAAAGGAGGGGGCCATCTATGAGGGTGGGGGGAAAGGAGGGGGCCATCTATGAGGGTGGGGGGAAAGGAGGGGGCCATCTATGAGGGTGGGGGGAAAGGAGGGGGCCATCTATGAGGGTGGGGGGAAAAGAGGGGGCCATCTATGAGGGTGGGGGAAAGGAGGGGGGCATCTATGAGGGTGGGGGGGAAGGAGGGGGGCATTTATGAGGGTGGGGGGGAAGAGGGGGCCATCTATGAGGGTGGGGGGAAAGGAGGGGGCCATCTATGAGGGTGGGGGGAAAGGAGGGGGCCATCTATGAGGGTGGGGGGAAAGGAGGGGGCCATCTATGAGGGTGGGGGGAAAAGAGGGGGCCATCTATGAGGGTGGGGGAAAGGAGGGGGGCATCTATGAGGGTGGGGGGGAAGGAGGGGGGCATTTATGAGGGTGGGGGGGAAGAGGGGGGCATTTATGAGGGTGGGGGGAAAGGAGGGGGCCATCTATGAGGGTGGGGGGGGGGGAAAGGGGACCATCTATAAGGGAGGGAGGAAGGGGACCATCTATAAAGGGAGGGAGGAAGGGGACCATCTATAAAGGGGGGGAAAGGGGACCATCTATAAAGGGGGGGAAAGGGGACCATCTATAAGGGAGGGGGGGAAAGGGGACCATCTATAAGGGAGGGGGGGAAGGGGACCATCTATAAGGGAGGGGGGGAAAGGGGACCATCTATAAGGGAGGGGGGAAAGGGGACCATCTATAAGGGAGGGGGGGGGAAGGGGACCATCTATAAGGGAGGGGGGGGGGAAGGGGACCATCTATAAGGGAGGGTGGGGGGAGAGGGGGCCATTCATAAGGGAGGGTGGGGGGAGAGGGGACCATCCATAAGGGAGGGTGAGGAGAGAGGGGGCCATCTATAAGGGAGGGGGTAGAGGGGGCCATCTATTTGGGGGGGCAACATAGGGGGAGAGGGAATACACAGAGGGGGGCATATATTAGGAGGTCACATAGAGTCAGGGCTACCCACTAAATGAGGGTGTAAAGGGGACAGTACAGATGTGCATTGTGTAGAGAGATGAGGATGGTGTCAGAGTGAGGAGCCTAATATGTCTGTCTGGCAGATTCTGTGGATTCGTGGCTCGGAGAAGTTCTCATAACGGCCCAGGACGGATGGAGAAGATGATGAAAAGGAAAGAACTCCGATCAGAAAAGACGTCTCCTGTGAGTCACCTGATATAACTGCAGTGTAATGTATATGGTGTATAGAGCCTGTGTAGAGCTGGGGCCACCTCTATATGACTGGATGAGGTGATTTAGTATACTGGATTTGGTCAGTAACAATATGGTGGTGATGGTAGTGGTTGTGGTGTGGCGGTAATGTTTCCTCCCTATATACTGGTATTACTGGTAATATTGGTCTCAGTATACAGGATTTGGTCGGTAACAGTATGGCGGTAATAGGTAATATCTGTCTTGGTGTGTGTGTGTGTGTGTGTATATATATATATATACATATATATATATATATATATATATATATATATATATATATATATATACACAGTGGTACCTTGGTTTAAGAGTAACTTCGTTTAAGAGCGTTTTGGTTGAAGAGCTCACAGTTTTTCAAAATTGTGACTTGGTTTAAGAGCATTGCTTTGGTTTAAGAACTTCCTGTATTGGGTGGGAGCGCGAGTGGAGAAGGGGCATGGCCTGCATAGCGGGGTCTACAGCACTGTACTCTAAACACCTTCCAAATCATAGCAGATCCCCTTCAGGCTGGGGCTTACATCAGGGGACAGGACTGTGTGTGGGGGGGTAATCTCTCCATAGCTGTAACCCCTCTCTCCCCGGACAGAGAGTGCTGCATGTATGTGCCCACATCTGCCCTGCTCATTCCTTCATACTCCCTGCAGTCTCTGTCCACCCTTGTGTTTCCCATCCTCTTCATTACTGTACAGTACAGAATAATAAATATATTTGGGGTGTGGAACCAATTGTCTGCATTTACATGATTTCTTATAGGAAAATTTGCTTTGGTTTAAGAGTGGATTTGGATTACAAGCACGGTCCTGGAACGAATTATGCTCATAATCCAAGGCACCACTGTGTATATATATAATATATATATATATATATATATATATATATATATATACACACACACACACACACAACAATAGCATCACTTGGTCGTGAAAGGAGGGGGGGGGGGGGGCCCAAGTTGGCCTCTCGCACCAGGGCCCAGGAGACATTAGCTACGCCCCTGCCAGTACCCACTGTACCAGGGGTACTGGGGAGAGCCAGGTACCAGTAGTCCCGGAGCTTCAAATTTGTTTCTCCTGGACTCGGCAGTAGCAAGCTGGTAATATTAAGCTGAGGAGGGCCAAAAGAAAAACACCCTTCCCACCCTGGTACTACTAGGCTGCTGCTGCTTGCTTTTTAGACCTGACTGGTGATGGCAATAGAGGGAATGCTAAACATTTTTTAAAATTCTTTCTTTTTTAAAATAAAAGTATAGGGTTCCCCCTATTTCCATAACCAGCCAGGTTTAAAACCCAAACAGCAGCAGCCTAGTAGTAACAGTGTGGGAAGGGAAATTGGGTGAGATTTATCAAACATGGTGTAAAGTGAAACTGGCTCAGTTGCCTCTAGCAACCAGTCAGATTCCACCTTTCATTTTCCAAAGTGTCTGTGAGGAATGAAAGGTGGAATCTGATTGGTTGCTAGGGGCAACTGAATCAGTTTCACTTTACAACATGTTGATGCATGCCATTTATCAGACAGCTTCCACTACTAAGCCTGTAGTAAAAGTAAAATAAAACACCCTACAATAAAGAAAAGTCCTTTATCCAAAAAATAACACCCCCACACCCCTCAGTGAACATTTTATTAAAAAAAAACAACAACACAGATTATCGATGTAGTCCACTAAATCTGACACAATGCTCTGGATACTGATATCTGAATAATAAAAAGGGTAAAACACTCAAAAAAGGCCAGGAGCAAAACACTAGGTGTGACAGTATGCAGATGCTGCTTACAGTATACCACACAAGGGGTTAAGTGAGGATGCATGGCATGGGGGTCCACAATAATGTGACAATGTACCCATCTTAGCAAGAAAGAGGGTTAATTGCTGGGATGGATGCAGTGCTGGAGGGAGACGAGGAGCCCTATTGATACTCACCCTCAGGGCCGGATTAAAGGAGGGCACCAGGGGCACGTGCCTAGGGGCCTCCACCACTAGGGGACCTCCACCAGCCCAAACCCGGAAGTGGTGTCTGGGAGCCAGTGCCACGCGCAAAAAGCATGTGGAACCCTACCTGGACACAGCACTGGCCACACTGCATGCTGTCCAGGGAGGGAGGGAGGTGTAGGGTTAATCCTGTGTAAGCATCTCCCTCCTGGAAGGCTCAGACTCCCCCCTGGTGGGTCTTCGAATGGATTCTTCCTGTCAAGCTTCCAGGTACCTGTCTCCTGTCGAGGTCCTCACTCCCCCCTCGCCCCTCCCCCTCACTGAGGAGAGGACAGCGTGGGACCTCAGCAAGGAAACCTGATCTCTCCAGCAGGGATGTGACATCATGAAGCATGCTGGAGTATATGTTACAGTGGCTTTCAGGCTGAAGGAACAGAGAAGAGCCAGAGGAGAGAAGAGCCAGAGGAGAGAAGACCTGTCATCTGCCCAGATCAGGTGAGTATGAGGCTTTGTTTTGTATTGGCACATCAGAGCAGGGATATATACTATAGGGGCATATATCAGAGCAGGAAGCATATACTATGGGGGCATATATCAGAGCCGGGGGCATATATTATAAGGGCATATATCAAATCAGGGGGCATATACTATGGGGGCATATATCAGAGCAGGGGTATATACTATAGGGGCATATATCAGAGCAGGGGGCATATACTATGGGGGCATATATCAGAGCAGGGGTATATACTATAGGGGCATATATCAGAGCAGGGGCATATACTATGGGGGCATATATCAGAGCAGGGGTATATACTATGGGGGCATATATCAGAGCAGAGGTATATACTATGGGGGCATATATCAGAGCAGGGGTATATACTATGGGGGCATATATCAGAGCAGGGGTATATATATATATATACATATATATATATGTATATATATATCGCCTGTTTGCAGCATATGACATGTAGCCTGTGTGCAGTGTATGATATATATAGCCTGTGTGCAGTGTATGATATATAACCAGTGTGCAGTGTATGGTATTTAGCTTGTGTGCAGTGTATGGTATATAGCCTGTGTGCAGCCTATTATATATAGCCTGTGTGCAGTGTAATATATATAGCCTGTGTGCAGTGTATGGTATATAGCCTGTGTGCAGTGTATGATATTCAGCCTGTGTGCAGTGTATGGTATATAGCCTGTGTGCAGTGTATGGTATATAGCCTGTGTGCAGCGTATGACATATAGCCTGTGTGCAGTGTATGATACATATAGTCTGTGTTCAGCATATGACATATAGCCTGTGTGCAGCATATGGTATATAGCCTGTGTGCAGTGTATGGTATATAGCCTGTGTGCAGCATATGATATGTAGCCTGTGTGCAGCATATGATATATAGCCTGTGTGCAGTGTATGGTAAATAGCCTGTATGCAGAGTATGATATATAGCCTGTGTGCAGCATATGACATGTAGCCTGTGTGCAGCATATGACAAGTAGCCTGTGTGCAGCTATATATGCCATGATCCTTAGGGTATATTCACATGTACCATATCCTGTCTAAAAAAAGACAGAGGAGTGCGGACTTCAGGGTTGGGAGGTGGATTTTTTGAACTGAATGGACAAACATGTTGCCTAGATACCAATAAAGTCTAGTACCTGTGTTTGCCTGGATACAATTAAGGCCTAGCACCTGTGGTTGCCTGGATACCAGTGATGCCTAGTTTCTGAGGTTGCCTGGATACCACTAAGGCTTAGTACCTGTGGTTGCCTGGATACCAGTGATGCTTAATACCTAAGGTTGCCTGGATACCAGTGAAGCCTAGTACCTATGGTTGCCTGGATACCATTAAGGCTTAGTACCTCATAGTTGTCAGCACTCCTGGGTATGACCCGGTAAGCCTAACCTCGATGGGGGCGGGGCTTACCGGGTCTGTTGGCAACTATGCGTACCTGTAGTTGCCTGGATACCAGTGAATCCTAATACCTGTGGTTGCCTGGATACCATTGATGTCTAGTACCTGTGGTTGCCTGGATACCATTGATGTCTAGTACCAGTGGTTGCCTAGATACCAATGAAGCCTAGTATCTGTGGTTGTCTGGATATCAATGAAGCCTAGTAGTTGTGGTAGCCTAGATACCACTGATGCATACTACCTGTGGCTGCCTATATACCACTGATGCCTACTACCTGTGGTTGCCTATATACCAGTGAAGCCTAGTACCTGGGGTTCCATCGAATAAAATTGTGTCCATTTCTTTCACAAGGCCCCATTCCAGGGCCGTCTCTTCCATTGGGCAGGATAGGCGGCTGCCCGGGGCCCATGGGTTATAGGTGCCCCCCGCCCCCACACACTCCTCTATTTCGGTCCTGGCAAGCCACACCGCCTGTAACGGCCCCAATGTAAAAGCAAACATGCCAGTTTTGGCTGCTTCCTCCCCATTTTACAGAATCTGGCAGGGACATCGCTCCTTCATCTGGCTAGAAGAGCCTGAAGGAATAGAAGATGGCCGTGTGCTGCAGGGAGCCAGGTATCGAGGTGCCGATAATGCTAAAGGAGGAATAAGATATACATAGAGGTGTGAGAGGCTAGTATACAGGAATAGGAGACTGGTATCCAGAGCTGTAAACATTCATGTGAGACTGATGGTATAAGCAGTATGATGATAGAGGGGCAGGATGAAAAAGGGGGTAGTAGTATGATGATGGAGGGAAAGCAGGATGATGAGGGGGCAGTAGCTTGATGACGGAAGGGAAAAATTATCACAAAGGGCCCCTTCATGATCATTTTTCCCCTCCATCACTAAACTATAACCCACTTCATCATCCTCCTGCCCCTCCATCATGATACTACTACTCCTTCATCATCATGCCACTATCCCCTTCATCATCCTCCTCCCCCTCCATCAGCATACTACTTCCCCCTTCTTCATCCTGCTCCTGTGTCATCATACTACTACCTCCTTCGGAAGAGGGTAGTAATATAATGACGAAGGGGCAGGATGAAAAAGGCGGAAGTAGTATGATGATGGAGGGGTAGGATGATGATGAAGGGGATAGTAGCATTATGATGAAGGGGATAGTAGCATGATGATGAAGGGGATAGTAGCATGATGATGAAGGGGTAGTAGTATGATGATGGATTTGTGGGAGTATAAGGGGGTAGTACTTTGATGATGGAGTGGAAGGAGGATGACAAAGGTGGGTAATAGTATGATGATGGAGGGGCAGAAGGATGATGAAGGGTGTAGTGGTATGATGATGTAGGGGCAGAAGAATGATGAAGGATGTAGTAGTATGATGATGGAGGGGCAGGAGCCAGAGATATTATGTCTGTTGTTAAACCCTGTCTGTACAGCAGCATGTAAGTGATACAGAGTTTATTTATGCTGAAGCATGTAAAGTAGAGATGAGATTCTTATCTGTGCATTATCAGGCAAACCCGTCTTCATTACAGAGAAGCCAGTGAAGACGGGCTCTGCTCTCTCCATTCTGTGCCTATGAAGAGGGGAGGGGCCGAGGGAGATGAGGGAGCAGGAAGAGGTGACATGAAGGTCAGCTGTTTGTAGACTGTCTGGGCACCTAAAACACTGGATTCAGAGGTCAGAAAGGTCAGTGCTTATCTATGAACTTATTGAGAGAAGATTGCAGAGTGTTGTGCTTTGCAAGACTGCTCCGTGCTCAGTCACTCCTAACAGCCCCTCCCCTCTCCATAGCCACATAATGGACACAGAAATCCTGCTTCTTCTGAAGTGAGGGGGGAGGCTGGGAGATTGCTTTTTCAGTCCAGAAGGAAACTCTTTTGGTTTATAAAACCTTATACAGAGTTTCTTAAAATTGCTTGTACTGTTGATATTGAATGTTTTCAAAAAAATGACCCTGAAATGACAGTTACACTTTAACCTCCTGGGGGCCAGATTGTTCAGTATGGCACCCAAAGGGTTAAGGGGGATGCAATGCATCCTCCTTAAACCCCTTGGGTGCCACACTGTAAGCAGCTATCTGTAAAGATGCTGCACACTGTAAGGTGCAGAACACCGCTCACAATGATGGGTGTTGTGCTCCTGTTTGTATGTCCTGTGGATTATGGCGGATTCGGTGGACTACGTCGAAGACCAGCAGTTGTTGGGATTTTTTTTTAATAAAATGATCAACAAGGGGTGTGGGAGTGTTTTTATTTGAATAAAAAAATTTCACTTGTGTCTTGTCTTTATTTCTTTACTATATAGACTATGTAGTGGAAGCCGTCTAATAGACGGAATCCATTACTAAGTCAGGTCTTAGTGTTAGCCGGGTAACACTAACCCCCCCATTATTACCCCAGTACCCAATGCCACCAGGGGTACTGGGAAGAGCTGGGTGCCAGTGGTCCCAGAGCGTCAAAATTGGCGCTTCTGGACTGGGCGGCAGCAGGCTGGTAAGATTTAGGCTGGGGAGGGCTAAAATTAATGTCCCTTCCCACCCTGGCACTACTAAGCTGCTGTTGTTTGGTTTTTTACACGGTTGGTTATGAAAATAGGGGAAACCCTACGCGTTTTTTTAAAAATAAATAATAAAAAAAATCATAGGGTCCCCCCTATTTCCATAACCAGCTGGGTTAAAAATCTGCAGATTATCTTTCCGACCGCAGTGTTCTGATGCAGGCGAATCAGCGCGCGCCTGCATCAGAACTCCTTACAGCACACAATGAAGCAAGCGGCCGGAGCCGCTCGCTTCATTGTGTGAACTGACAGAGCTTTCTGCGGCCGCAGAAAACGGACATGTCAGTTGTTTGCTCCGCCATAGGGGATCCCGGCCGGGGCGTATACAACGTGTATACGCTCCGGTCGGGATCCTATAGCAGAATAAGCAGCGTTCCTAGGCGTACAAAGTGCATACAAATACCGTACCGTACAAATACCGTTCCCTGTGATAGTGGAGTAATACTGCTTCCCTGCTTTCCCAGGGAGCGTAAACTTTATTAAAATAGCTTAACAATTGTTTAGCTGCTTTAGTAAAGTTGATTTAGATTTGAATATTTGATCACATATTCAATCAAACTCGAATCTTTCGAACAGTGCAGTATTCGATTGAATATTGTTCGTTCATCTCTAATGTAAAGCGTTAACAGCCGAAAAATTACAGTTATCATCTCGTGCACGCTGCAGAGATGGGTCCGATGCCCATAGAGAATTAATGGATCCATTCAGACGGGGATATCTCCGTCCCGGGACCGGCTCCAGGACTTGGAGAGAAAGGGTAAATATAAGGGTCTCTAGCGGGGGGTCGGGCGGCCTTCACCCCGGCACGGGAGGTGACAGGTCTCCTTTAACCTCTTAAAGGGGTTGTCCGGCGATAAAAAATTATTCACAGAATAACACACATTACAAAGTTATACAACTTTGTAATGTATGTTATGTCTGTGAATGGCCCCCTTCCCCGTGTTTCCCCCCAGCCACGCTAGACCCGGAAGTGTGGTGCATTATACTCACCGCATCTCGTGTCGTCCACGGTCTCCGATCCTCAGCAGTGACGTCTTCTTCGGGAGGCCGCCGGATCTTCCCGAGTGCCGGCCGCTCTCTGCAGCGTCATCCGAAGCTCAGCCGCGATTGGCTGAGCATAACTGTGCTCAGCCAATCGCGGCTGAGCAGCTGATGACGTGGCCGCGTCATCAGCCGCGATTGGCTGAGCACAGTTATGCTCAGCCAATCGCGGCTGAGCTTCGGATGACGCTGCAGAGGGCGGCCGGCACTCGGGAAGATCCGCTGGCCGCCCGAAGAAGACGTCACTGCTGAGGATCGGAGACCGTGGTCGGCACGTGACAGGTAATGTATTGCGCACCACACTTCCGGGTACACGGGTGGGGGTGGTGGGACACGGGGAAGGGGGCCATTCACAGACATAACATACATTACAAAGTTGTATAACTTTGTAATGTGTGTTATTCTGTGAATAATTTTTTATCGCCGGACAACCCCTTTAAGGACATATGATGTACCGGTACGTCATATGTCCTCATTAGCACTTCAAAGCGGGGCCGCGCGGTGGCCCTGCTTTGAAGCGCCGCGGTCCCGGGTGCCGCGTGTAGCCCGGGACCGGTCTGATCGCCGTGCCCGCTAATTAGCTAATCAGAGGCAGCTGTCAAAGTTGACAGCTGCCTCCGATTACCAGAGGCAACCTTTCCCTGGTGTCTAGTGGGGGAGATCGCTCCTCTGGGACGTTGTCCCGGAGGAGCGATCTCCGAGTGTGCTGCCGGCCGGGGACTCATCCAAGATGGCGCCGTCCCCGTCTCGGCACTCGTTTACTTCCGGCTGCAGCAGCTGAAAGCAAACGAGTGCCTATCTCATTGATCTCTGCAGCATATCTATGCTGCAGAGATCTCAATGAGAGATCAAAGTATATATACTAGAAGTCCCCCAGGGGGGCTTCTAGTATATGTGTAAAAAAAAAAAAGTGTTGTTTATAGTAAAAAGCCCCCTCCCCCAATAAAAGTCTGAATCACCCCCCTTTTCCCAGGTTTTAAATAAAAGTAAACAAATAAATAAATAAACATGTTTGGTATCGCCGCGTGCGTAATCGCCTGAACTATTAATTAATCACATTCCTGATCTCGCACGGTAAACGGCGTCAGCGCAAAAAAATCCCAAAGTGCAAAATTGCGCATTTTTGGTCGCATCAAATCCAGAAAAAATTTAATAAAAAGCGATCAAAAAGTTGTATATGCGCAATCAAGGTACCGATAGAAAGATCACATCATGGCGCAAAAAATGACACCTGACACAGCCCCATAGACCAAAGGATAAAAGCGTTATAAGTATGGGAATGGAGCGATTTTAAGGAACGTATATTTGTTAACAATGGTTTGAATTTTTTAAAGGCCATCAGAAACAATATAAGTTATACGTTATATATCGTTTTAATCGTAACGACTTGAGGAACGTGCACAACAAGTCAGTTTTACCCCAGGGCGAATGGCGTAAAAACACAGTTCCCCCAAATAAAAGAATTTTTTTTTTCAATTTCACCACACTATGAATTTTTTTCTGGTTTCGTGGTGTACTTAATGCAAAAATTCAGCCTGTAATTGCAAAGTACAATTAGTGACGCAAAAAATAAGGGCTCATATGGGTTTCTTGGTGGAAAAATGCAACTGCTATGGCCTTTTAAACACAAGGAGGAAAAACGGAAAATGCAAAAACGAAAATGGGCCCCGTCCTTAAGGGGTTAAGGGGCTGCCATTTCGTGCCTCTCCTCCTCAGGTGCTGGGAAAACCTGGATCCAGTCCTGGGAAAAGTTAAATGAAAGCGGGCTGATAATCAGATATCAAAGATAATGAAGCGCTTCACTTCTTTATTACTGTCAATTTGCTCATCGCTACTGCTAAGGACTCGCCTCTGTTAAAGAGTTAAATGGGTCTTGTTTCCACTGTGTAACATTGTAAATTGATAAGATGGTGGACAGCTAAATTAGCCACATGTGCAGGTCTTTAGCAGATGAAGTGGCCAATAAACAAGCCTATCTATTATATGGTTTAATAAAAAGTTTGTTTATTTTATAAGGTTTACCAACTCTTTAAAGCATACCAAGTTCTGCATGACTTGTAATGTAGTACTGCATTTACTAGCGTGTACTATAGAATAGATCCATATTCCCTGGGGATAGCTTCAAGGACTACGATGCACAAAGCAGATAGTTGTGCAGAAGTGTGCCAGTAGGAATACAGTGTAAGGGTAGGTTCACGCGTACCGGATCCGCAGCGGATTTCACGCTGCGAGTTTGCAGCAAAATCCGCTGCGGATCCCGTAGTGTGAAGCTGAATGGGTCCCATACACGCAGCGGATCTGCTGCCTGTATGGGACCCAGCCGTTTCACCCCCTTGCCGCCGCCCGTCCGCCAGGGCCGGCCTTTAGGTTACAAACACACTTGGCGGGTCTGCAGCGAGTCTCCATGCTGCGTTTTTGCAGCGAGACTCGCTGCAGATCCCGGCCATATACTTTTAATGGCAGACAAACACGCAGCAGGGATGTACATCCCTGCTGCGAGTTTGTCTGCAGCCCACCCCATTAACCCCCCGACCGCCGGAGCTGATACTTCACCTGATCCCGGCTCCGGCGGTTCCCGATGTCTTCAGCAAGCCGGAGCGGGGACCAGGTGAAGTATATGCTCCAGCCAGCCGCCCGCAGCCCCGGCCTCCCGATCGCCCCCCCCGCAGCACCGATCGCACGCCCCCCCCAATCGACCCCCGCAGCCCCGGCCGCCCGATCGCACCCCCCGCAGCAACGATCGCACCCCCCCCCGCAGCACCGATCGCACGCCCCCCCGCAGCCCCGGCCGCTCGATCGCCCCCCGGCAGCACCGATCGCCCACCTGCAGGGTGGGGGGGGGGGGGCGATCGGGCGGCTGGGGCTGCAGGGGGCGTGCGAGCGATCGGTGCTGCGGGGGGGGGGGGGTGCGATCGGTGCTGCGGGGGGGCGTGCAATCGGTGCTGCGGGGGGGCGTGCGATCAGTGCTGCGGGGGGCGATCGGGCGGCCGGGGCTGCGGGCGGCTGGCTGGAGCATATACTTCACCTGGTCCCCGCTCCGGCTTGCTGAAGACATCGGGAACCGCCGGAGCCGGGATCAGGTGAAGTATCAGCTCCGGCAGCCGGGGGGTTAATGGGGTGGGCTGCAGACAAACTCGCAGCAGGGATGTACATCCCTGCTGCGTGTTTGTCTGCCATTAAAAGTATAGGGCCGGGATCTGCAGCGAGTTTCGCTGCAAAAATGCAGCATGGAGACTCGCTGCAGACCCGCCAAGTGTGTTTGTAACCTTAGGGTGTGCGACCTGTGCGCTTGCACAGGGCGCCTCACTCCCGCCCAGCTGGGGGCGCTCCGGCAGGCAGAGAGCTGCACTGCTCATTTAACTACAAATAGAAGATAGATGTGCTGTGTTTCTGCAGGAGCTCCGGCAGAAACACAGCACATCCAGGGCACATCTGGGCATATGGCAGATGCCAGAGGGGCTGCTCCCTGCCTTGGCCGGTCTCCTCTGCCTCCCTAATCTACTTTGCATCCTGCCTGCACTTCTCTCTGTACAAGGCTGTGTGGTACAGATGCAGGTAATGGTCCTCCATAATACAGGGGGCGCTGTTGGGGCCTCTAAACTACACTCTGTAGTGTCCTCCCTGCACAGCTTACCACAGGCAGCTCCTGCAGTGAATGTTATTATCCCAGGGCTGCTTCTTAGTGTCCTGCAGTCTGGTCGGGAGAAGGAAGGGGGTGGGAGTTGCTGCTGCTGCTGCTGAAGCTGTGAGTTGCAGTCCTCTCCTATACTGTGCCCCCAACCTCTTCCGGGTCATAGGTCATGAGCTGCTGTCCTGCTGCTTCAGTAAGTGTATGTGTGTATGTATGTTTAAATGGAGTGTGTAAGTGTGCACATATACATGTATGTCTGTGTAAATCCAATGTGTGTGTATCATGTGCACATAGATGTGTATGTATATCTGTATATGCAGTGTCTGTAATATGTAAGTCTGCATATGGATGTGTATCTATGTCTGTGTGTGCAGTGTGTGTGTATGACTGTATATGCAATGTGTGGCTATGTTGGTGTCCGTGTCTGTGTTTGTATGTATTTGTATGTGCAGTGTGTCTCTGTATATATATGGATATGTATGTATGTGTGTATATGTGTGCATATGGACGTGTGTATGTATGTTTGTATACCCAATATGTGGCTATGTTGGTGTGCATATGGATGTCCGTCTATATGCAGTGTGTGTGCTCATATAACTGTGCATTTGTATGTATTTGTATGTGCAGTATGTGTATGTGTGCATATGGACAGGCCCGGACTGGCCATAGGGCAGTTCTGGCAAATGCCAGAGGGGCCGACCCCCTCTGGGCCGGTCCCGACCCCCTACATGCTCGCCCAGCTACTTCCTCCCCCAACTCTGTACAGCCGCTGCTGCACAGGGCCGACTCCAGAACAGCTAGGGGGCGCCCGGCCCCCCTGCACTGACGCAACTTTGCTCACTGAAACACCCGGCAAGCTGACCCCCCCCCCTCAGAAGAACAGACCCTGGACACCGGACAGTATGTGATGTCGGTACCTCCCTCCCTCTAGACCACGAGGCTGAAGTTGGTTTCTTATTCGGCCAGTTTCTTATTCGGGGCTGAAGTTGGTTTCTTATTCGGCAGTTTCTTATTCAGAGGATTTTTCTTTTTCCTGTTTTAGCTATTATTCTTACAGAAAATGTATAATATTCATACCCTACCGTAAGTGAGGGGCCCTGAGAGGACTGGTGATAAAAAATGGCAAAAAAGACCCCACGGTTGGCATAAAAATGGGCATGAAAGTAAAACCACAAAATTATTATTTAAAAATAAAATTGACTTTGGGCCACTGATCTCACACTGATAATACACAGAGAGGGATGCCCCGCATCATACCCAAGAGAGTCCAGCCTGGCCCAAAGTGGTTCTGGGTATAAAAACTGGCATCAAAGTGGGCAGATTGGCATTTTTTCCTAATTTGAATAAGTAACAGCTGTTTTCAAAGGGTAAATGAGTTTGGGCCACTGATCTCACACTGATAATACACAGAGAGGGATGCCCCGCATCACATCCAAGAGAGTCCAGCCTGGCCCAAAGTGGTTCTTGGTATAAAAACTGGCATCAAAGTGGGCAGATTGGCATTTTTTCCTAATTTGAATAAGTAACAGGTGTTTTCAAAGGGTTAAATGAGTTTGGGCCACTGATCTCACACTGATAATACACAGAGAGGGATGCCCCGCATCACATCCAAGAGAGTCCAGCCTGGCCCAAAGTGGTTCTGGGTATAAAAACTGGCATCAAAGTGGGCACATAGCCATTTTTCATGATTTGAATAAGTAACAGCTGTTTTCAAAGGGTTAAATGAGTTTGGGCCACTGATCTCACACTACGTACACACAGATAGGCATGCCCCGCATCACATCCAAGAGAGTCCAGCCTGGCCCAAAGTGGTTCTGGGTATAAAAACTGGCATCAAAGTGGGCAGATGGGCATTTTTGTCCTATTTTGAATAAGTAACAGGTGTTTTCAAAGGGTTAAATGAGTTTGGGCCACTGATCTCACACTGATAATACACAGAGAGGGATGCCCCGCATCATACCCAAGAGAGTCCAGCCTGGCCCAAAGTGGTTCTGGGTATAAAAACTGGCATCAAAGTGGGCACATAGCCATTTTTCATGATTTGAATAAGTAACAGCTATTTTCAAAGGGTTAAATGAGTTTGGGCCACTGATCTCACACTGATAATAAACAGAGAGGGATCCCCCGCATCACATCCAAGAGAGTCCAGCCTGGCCCAAAGTGGTTCTGGGTATAAAAACTGGCATCAAAGTGGGCAGATTGGCATTTTTTCCTAATTTGAATAAGTAACAGCTGTTTTCAAAGGGTTAAATGACTTTGGGCCACTGATCTCACACTGATAATACACAGAGAGGGATGCCCCGCATCACATCCAAGAGAGTCCAGCCTGGCCCAAAGTGGTTCTGGGTATAAAAACTGGCATCAAAGTGGGCAGATGGGCATTTTTGTCCTATTTTGAATAAGTAACAGGTGTTTTCAAAAGGTTAAATGAGTTTGGGCCACTGATCTCACACTGATAATACACAGAGAGGGATGCCCCGCATCATACCCAACAGAGTCCAGCCTGGCCCAAAGTGGTTCTGGGTATAAAAACTGGCATCAAAGTGGGCACATAGCCATTTTTCATGATTTGAATAAGTAACAGCTATTTTCAAAGGGTTAAATAAGTTTGGGCCACTGATCTCACACTACGTACACACAGATAGGCATGCCCCGCATCACATCCAAGAGAGTCCAGCCTGGCCCAAAGTGGTTCTGGGTATAAAAACTGGCATCAAAGTGGGCAGATGGGCATTTTTGTCCTATTTTGAATAAGTAACAGGTGTTTTCAAAGGGTTAAATGAGTTTGGGCCACTGATCTCACACTGATAATACACAGAGAGGGATGCCCCGCATCATACCCAAGAGAGTCCAGCCTGGCCCAAAGTGGTTCTGGGTATAAAAACTGGCATCAAGTGGGCACATAGCCATTTTTCATGATTTGAATAAGTAACAGCTATTTTCAAAGGGTTAAATGAGTTTGGGCCACTGATCTCACACTACGTACACACAGATAGGCATGCCCCGCATCACATCCAAGAGAGTCCAGCCTGGCCCAAAGTGGTTCTGGGTATAAAAACTGGCATCAAAGTGGGCAGATTGGCATTTTTTCCTAATTTGAATAAGTAACAGCTGTTTTCAAAGGGTTAAATGACTTTGGGCCACTGATCTCACACTACATACACACAAATAGGCATGCCCCGCATCACATCCAAGAGAGTCCAGCCTGGCCCAAAGTGGTTCTGGGTATAAAAACTGGCATCAAATTGGGCAGATGGGCATTTTTGTCCTATTTTGAATAAGTAACAGGTGTTTTCAAAGGGTTAAATGAGTTTGGGCCACTGATCTCATACTGATAATACACAGAGAGGGATGCCCCGCATCATACCCAACAGAGTCCAGCCTGGCCCAAAGTGGTTCTGGGTATAAAAACTGGCATCAAAGTTGGCAGATTGGAATTTTTTCCTGATTTGAATAAGTAACAGGTGTTTTCAAAGGGTTAAATGAGTTTGGGCCACTGATCTCACACTGATAATACACAGAGAGGGATGCCCCGCATCATACCCAAGAGAGTCCAGCCTGGCCCAAAGTGGTTCTGGGTATTTTGTAAATAAATGTTTAGCGCCGCACTATCCCTTTAAGCAAACAGGGCTAAAGTACTCAGGAGGCATTTGTCAGCATAACAGGATCCCAGAATTAGCTGTCCCATCTCGTCTTATTAAACATTTCTCGGCTAACCCTGAATACATTTCTATAATAACAATACCTGCAGCAATGTTTTCTGCTGACAGGTCTGCTTTAGGCTATGTTAGGCCTCATTCACACATCCATAGTTCAGCCAGTGAATACGGACCTGTAATGGTGGACCGCACTATGAATGTGCAGTAACAGTGCTACGCAGTTTACGGAGCACTATGTAGAAGACAATGATTCGTGCCGCAAATGCAAGTCCGCACTATAATCTATCCTTTATTTTTTTTGTAGCGCGGGCCGTGGACCTGAACACTTGTACAGATGTGTGAACAGGGCCATTGAAATATATTTGTCCTATGTGTTGCCTGCAATGTCAGGGTCCCCTTGTAGCCATATAGGACCCCTTTGTAGCCAGTAAGACCGCTCTTGTAGCCAGCAGAACCTGATTACGGGAGCATTGATGTCCCTGTACCCAGTGGGATTAGCAGATGCATGCTGCAATACTAATGATCGCACTGCGCACGTGTAGGAAGGCCGTTCTGGGTACGAGAGATGGCTTTGCCCCCAAGTGCTGACGTCACCATACCCAAGAAGATGAAAGGAAGTAGGACATCACTGTAAGAAAGGTTGCATCATGTGACTAGACCAGCAATCTCCAAGTAAAGCCAACAAGGAATATATAAGTTCTTTAGTTAAGGGTTAATTTTGGTTCTTTTTTTTTTCAATTTTTCCAGGATAACCCTTTAGGCTATGTTTAAACAAAGTAAAAATAAGGGCAAATAATGACCATTATTAAAGGGGAACTGTCGGCCAGTTAGATTAATCTAAACTGCTGATAGCTCCTTATTGCACCAAAAACGCCATGGATAAAGGCATGTGTTTTACCTTAATCCTCATTACCGTTTCAGTAAAGTTTGGCATTTGCTCCAAAGTCTGGTAAGGACCCACAGGGCATCCCTCTCTGTGTATTATCAGTGTGAGATCAGTGGCCCAAACTCATTTAACCCTTTGAAAATAGCTGTTACTTATTCAAATCATGAAAAATGGCTATGTGCCCACTTTGATGCCAGTTTTTATACCCAGAACCACTTTGGGCCAGGCTGGACTCTCTTGGATGTGATGCGGGGCATGCCTATCTGTGTGTACGTAGTGTGAGATCAGTGGCCCAAACTCATTTAACCCTTTGAAAACAGCTGTTACTTATTCAAATCATGAAAAATAGCTATGTGCCCACTTTAATGCCAGTTTTTATACCCAGAACCACTTTGGGCCAGGCTGGACTCTCTTGGATGTGATGCGGGGCGTCCCTCTCTGTGTATTATCAGTGTGAGATCAGTGGCCCAAACTCATTTAACCCTTTGAAAATAGCTGTTACTTATTCAAATCAGGAAAAAATTCCAATCTGCCAACTTTGATGCCAGTTTTTATACCCAGAACCAGTTTGGGCCAGGCTGGACTCTGTTGGGTATGATGCGGGGCATCCCTCTCTGTGTATTATCAGTATGAGATCAGTGGCCCAAACTCATTTAACCCTTTGAAAACACCTGTTACTTATTCAAAATAGGACAAAAATGCCCATCTGCCCAATTTGATGCCAGTTTTTATACCCAGAACCACTTTGGGCCAGGCTGGACTCTCTTGGATGTGATGCGGGGCATGCCTATTTGTGTGTATGTAGTGTGAGATCAGTGGCCCAAACTCATTTAACCCTTTGAAAATAGCTGTTACTTATTCAAATCATGAAAAATGGCTATGTGCCCACTTTGATGCCAGTTTTTATACCCAGAACCACTTTGGGCCAGGCTGGACTCTCTTGGATGTGATGCGGGGGATCCCCCTCTGTGTATTATCAGTGTGAGATCAGTGGCCCAAACTCATTTAACCCTTTGAAAACACCTGTTACTTATTCAAATTAGGAAAAAAATGCCAATCTGCCCACTTTGATGCCAGTTTTTATACCCAGAACCACCTTGGGCCAGGCTGGACTCTCTTGGATGTGATGCGGGGGATCCCTCTCTGTGTATTATCAGTGTGAGATCAGTGGCCCAAACTCATTTAACCCTTTGAAAACACCTGTTACTTATTCAAATTAGGAAAAAAATGGCTATGTGCCCACTTTGATGCCAGTTTTTATACCCAGAACCACCTTGGGCCAGGCTGGACTCTCTTGGATGTGATGCGGGGCATCCCTCTCTGTGTAATATCAATGTGAGATCCGTGGCCCAAACTCATTTAACCCTTTGAAAACAGCTGTTACTTATTCAAATTAGGAAAAAATGCCAATCTGCCCACTTTGATGCCAGTTTTTATACCCAGAACCACTTTGGGCCAGGCTGGACTCTCTTTGATGTGATGCAGGGCATCCCTCTCTGTGTATTATCAGTGTGAGATCAGTGGCCCAAACTCATTTAACCCTTTGAAAATAGCTGTTACTTATTCAAATCATGAAAAATGGCTATGTGCCCACTTTGATGCCAGTTTGTATACCCAGAACCACTTTGGGCCAGGCTGGACTCTCTTGGATGTGATGCGGGGCATGCCTATCTGTGTGTACGTAGTGTGAGATCAGTGGCCCAAACTCATTTAACCCTTTGAAAACAGCTGTTACTTATTCAAATCATGAAAAATAGCTATGTGCCCACTTTGATGCCAGTTTTTATACCCAGAACCACTTTGGGCCAGGCTGGACTCTCTTGGATGTGATGCGGGGCGTCCCTCTCTGTGTATTATCAGTGTGAGATCAGTGGCCCAAACTCATTTAACCCTTTGAAAATAGCTGTTACTTATTCAAATCAGGAAAAAATTCCAATCTGCCCACTTTGATGCCAGTTTTTATACCCAGAACCAGTTTGGGCCAGGCTGGACTCTGTTGGGTATGATGCGGGGCATCCCTCTCTGTGTATTATCAGTATGAGATCAGTGGCCCAAACTCATTTAACCCTTTGAAAACACCTGTTACTTATTCAAAATAGGACAAAAATGCCCATCTGCCCAATTTGATGCCAGTTTTTATACCCAGAACCACTTTGGGCCAGGCTGGACTCTCTTGGATGTGATGCGGGGCATGCCTATTTGTGTGTATGTAGTGTGAGATCAGTGGCCCAAACTCATTTAACCCTTTGAAAATAGCTGTTACTTATTCAAATCATGAAAAATGGCTATGTGCCCACTTTGATGCCAGTTTTTATACCCAGAACCACTTTGGGCCAGGCTGGACTCTCTTGGATGTGATGCGGGGGATCCCCCTCTGTGTATTATCAGTGTGAGATCAGTGGCCCAAACTCATTTAACCCTTTGAAAACACCTGTTACTTATTCAAATTAGGAAAAAAATGCCAATCTGCCCACTTTGATGCCAGTTTTTATACCCAGAACCACCTTGGGCCAGGCTGGACTCTCTTGGATGTGATGCGGGGGATCCCTCTCTGTGTATTATCAGTGTGAGATCAGTGGCCCAAACTCATTTAACCCTTTGAAAACACCTGTTACTTATTCAAATTAGGAAAAAATGGCTATGTGCCCACTTTGATGCCAGTTTTTATACCCAGAACCACTTTGGGCCATGCTGGACTCTCTTGGATGTGATGCGGGGCATCCCTCTCTGTGTAATATCAATGTGAGATCCGTGGCCCAAACTCATTTAACCCTTTGAAAACAGCTGTTACTTATTCAAATTAGGAAAAAATGCCAATCTGCCCACTTTGATGCCAGTTTTTATACCCAGAACCACTTTGGGCCAGGCTGGACTCTCTTTGATGTGATGCAGGGCATCCCTCTCTGTGTATTATCAGTGTGAGATCAGTGGCCCAAACTCATTTAACCCTTTGAAAATAGCTGTTACTTATTCAAATCATGAAAAATGGCTATGTGCCCACTTTGATGCCAGTTTTTATACCCAGAACCACTTTGGGCCAGGCTGGACTCTCTTGGATGTGATGCGGGGCATGCCTATCTGTGTGTACGTAGTGTGAGATCAGTGGCCCAAACTCATTTAACCCTTTGAAAACAGCTGTTACTTATTCAAATCATGAAAAATGGCTATGTGCCCACTTTGATGCCAGTTTTTATACCCAGAACCACTTTAGGCCAGGCTGGACTCTCTTGGGTATGATGCGGGGCATCCCTCTCTGTGTATTATCAGTGTGAGATCAGTGGCCCAAACTCATTTAACCCTTTGAAAATAGCTGTTACTTATTCAAATCAGGAAAAAATTCCAATCTGCCAACTTTGATGCCAGTTTTTATACCCAGAACCAGTTTGGGCCAGGCTGGACTCTGTTGGATGTGATGCGGGGCATCCCTCTCTGTGTATTATCAGTATGAGATCAGTGGCCCAAACTCATTTAACCCTTTGAAAACACCTGTTACTTATTCAAAATAGGACAAAAATGCCTACGTGCCCAATTTGATGCCAGTTTTTATACCCAGAACCACTTTGGGCCAGGCTGGACTCTCTTGGATGTGATGCGGGGCATGCCTATTTGTGTGTATGTAGTGTGAGATCAGTGGCCCAAACTCATTTAACCCTTTGAAAATAGCTGTTACTTATTCAAATCATGAAAAATGGCTATGTGCCCACTTTGATGCCAGTTTTTATACCCAGAACCATTTTGGGCCAGGCTGGACTCTCTTGGATGTGATGCGGGGGATCCCCCTCTGTGTATTATCAGTGTGAGATCAGTGGCCCAAACTCATTTAACCCTTTGAAAACACCTGTTACTTATTCAAATTAGGAAAAAAATGCCAATCTGCCCACTTTGATGCCAGTTTTTTATACCCAGAACCACCTTGGGCCAGGCTGGACTCTCTTGGATGTGATGCGGGGGATGCCTCTCTGTGTATTATCAGTGTGAGATCAGTGGCCCAAACTCATTTAACCCTTTGAAAACACCTGTTACTTATTCAAATTAGGAAAAAAATGGCTATGTGCCCACTTTGATGCCAGTTTTTATACCCAGAACCACTTTGGGCCAGGCTGGACTCTCTTGGATCTGATGCGGGGCATCCCTCTCTGTGTAATATCAATGTGAGATCCGTGGCCCAAACTCATTTAACCCTTTGAAAACAGCTGTTACTTATTCAAATTAGGAAAAAATGCCAATCTGCCCACTTTGATGCCAGTTTTTATACCCAGAACCACTTTGGGCCAGGCTGGACTCTGTTGGATGTGATGCAGGGGATCCCTCTCTGTGTAATATCAGTGTGAGATCAGTGGCCCAAACTCATTTAACCCTTTGAAAACACCTGTTACTTATTCAAATCAGGAAAAAATTCCAATCTGCCCACTTTGATGCCAGTTTTTATACCCAGAACCACTTTGGGCCAGGCTGGACTCTCTTGGATGTGATGCGGGGCATCCCTCTCTGTGTATTATCAGTGTGAGATCAGTGGCCCAAACTCATTTTTATTTTTAAATAATAATTTTGTGGTTTTACTTTCATGCCCATTTTTATGCCAACCGTGGGGTCTTTTTTGCCATTTTTATCACCGTTCCCCTCAGGGCCCCTCACTTACGGTAGGGTATGAATATTATACATTTTCTGTAAGAATAATAGCTAAAACAGGAAAAAGAAAAATCCTCTGAATAAGAAACTGCCGAATAAGAAACCAACTTCAGCCCCGAATAAGAAACTGGCCGAATAAGAAACCAACTTCAGCCTCGTCTCTAGACCAGGGTTTCTTAACCTGCACTGAGACACAGGTTGAGGGAGTACACTGCAGGCATCACGGCAGAAAAGAAAGAAGAGGATGGGAGAGTTTGGAAACTACACAGGTAGAGCACTGTCGGCTCCTCTCACATGCAGCCGACAGTGCAGTGTGTAATGTTAAAAACGGCCCTGCAAGATAAGGCTGAAGCCGCCCCCACATACACCGAGCTGAACAGTGAGCTGTGCAGAAAGTAACATCAATCAGTCGGCTGTATGTGGGGGCAGCAGCAATCCTTATCTGTAAGACAGGCCGGCTTCCTGTCAGTGTGCTATGACCTGTGACCTCTGCCGGCCTGTGTCCCTCCTCCCCGTGCAGCTCCAGGATCCTCTGCCCCTCCTCCATGCCGTCCTGTGCCTCTGCTGGTTCCTTAGTAAGTAAGCCTGTCTATGTCCTCTCTCTCCTCTGTCTGTCCAGCAGTCTATCTATCATCTATCTATCTATCTATCTATTGTAGGCAACCAGCAGGAAAAATAGTGGAAGGTAGATATGTGCCAAGCAGGTTATTGTGCTCTGTATGGAAGTTTCAGGGAGTTCAGGGTTGCCAGTCCGCTTGTACATCCCAGACTTTCCACATATCTGAATTGCAGCAGGAGAACTACAATGTATGTGCCACAGAGGTCCTGGGACTCTGTGGGGGAAAGACAGCAGTTCGTGGTCAGTAACTATAGGTTACTGACATTTGCTATTTAGTATAGCTGCTGTGTGGCTAAAATGGGCTGTCTTTCTTGGAACGGCTGTAGCGTGGGTGGGAGGCCGTTCCCATATTCCGGTCCAGGCTTTACTGGGTTTTTTAAAAGCCTCTGATTTGGTGCATGAGGTGTGGAGAGACAACCTGCTGAGAGTGTTTGATTGAGTTGATCCACAGTGAATCTGGCAGACAGGAGCTGGAGAGAGAAGCCCTGCAACAGAGCTGCTACAGACTTGCTGGTCTGAATAAGGACATAACTACACGGTGGTGTGTATATGCTTTCTGTTAATGTTCCTGAAAGTCAACTGCTTTGTGTTTGAAGCTAGAACGGCTGCTGTAAAAGCCTCATGCTGGACTATTTTTTTTCTGGTTTGTTACCAATAAACGTTTTTTAGTTGCATCCAAAGCCTGCTTGTGCCTACCTCTGGTGACGCTAATTCCCACACATGGCGGAGGATGCGGGCATTTGGTTGCTAATGGTAACAACTGCATGATTTTGGTGAATTCAGTAATCAGCATATGTCCTGGGTAAAAGCTGCTGCAACTCTGCCAAGCCAGTCCCCTGCTATGGAGGAGCTCTGCAAGCAACTGGTGGAGGCCAATGCTGCCCAGAAAGAAACAAATCGTTTGTTGCTGGAACAAATTGCAGTCCTCAGGGACAATGTTTCTGCTCAGAGGACAGAGGACTTATCTGGGCTCATACATGTGAAAAAGGCAGTGCAACGCGCCTTGCAAAAGATGACCCAGGACGATGATGTAGAGGCTTATCTGGCAGTTTTTGAGAGACTTGCTGAAAGAGAAAAACTCCCTGCTGCAGTATGGACTGAGGTTCTGGCACCTTACTTGATTGGGGAGCCTCAAAAAGCATACTTTGATTTGACTGCAGAGCAAGCCAAGGACTATGACCTCCTTAAAGCTGAGATTATGGCCCGGCTGGGAGTCACCTTAGCAGTTCGGGCTCGCAGAGTCCATGATTGGCGGTTTGAGAAACATAAGCCGCCTCGCTCTCAGTTGTTTGACCTGCTACACCTGGTGTGCAAGTGGCTACAACCAGAGTTTCTGGATCCCTCAGCAATTGTTGACCGGATCGTTATGGACCGCTACACAAGTGGACTTCCTAGAGACATTAATCGCTGGGTTTCCCAGGGAGACCCCAAGTCACTGGATGAGCTGATTTCCTTAGTGGAACGTTATACCACTGCAGAGACCTATCTGGGGCCTGAAGGTAAACTCCAACACTCCATGGGGCGCTCCGGGGATCGCTTTCAGAGGACAAATGCCAAAGCCTACTCGGCTGACCAGGAGAGCCGAGCCAGCCGACCAACTCAGGGTGGTACACCTAAAGGAGAAAGGTTTGTTGGCCCAGGAAAGGTACCCTCACCCTTTAAAGTCCCCTTGGGTAGCCGAGCAGAGGTACGTTGTTGGAGGTGTCAGCAACAGGGGCATATTGCAGCGCACTGTCCTCAGCAAGAGGAACCAATGGAGTGTGGTGCCACCCGTCGCCTCTCCATGTTTGCCCATCCTGCTTGCAGCGCTACACCCCTGCATGAACATGGCCCCCAAGAGAGCCAACTTTGGGTAAATGGGGTCAGTGTTGTCGCCCTGTTGGACTCTGGCAGTCTGGTCACCCTCTTAAGAGCTTCTATTCCCCATGTTCTGTTATCTCCAGAAAAACGGGTGGGGGTGGTTTGCATTCATGGGGACATTAAGCACTATCCTCTTGCCAAAGTGACTATAGAGACTGGCTGCGGGACACTAAACCATGAGGTGGGTGTGGTGAAAGACTTGCTACATCCTCTGGTTGTGGGCCGGGACTTTCCGTTATTCTGGGAACTCTGGTCTCAGCCCCAAGGTGTGTCTGAAAATGTCTTGTGTCCCCAATCTCTCAGTCCGATTCCCCTAGATGAAGATGTCCAAAGTGATGCAGTAGGGGTGACCCCTAATATACCGGACAATTTTCCCTTAGCAGTGTTGGCTGGGGATGAGGGTGAGATGTCTACTTCTGAGCAAAACGTTCCTGAACTAGAGGTATCACGAGAGAATTTTGGAACTGCTCAGTTGCGAGACCTCACCCTAAAAAATGCTTGGGAAAGTGTAACAGAACTAAATGAGGTTCCACAAGAGCCTGATGCTGAGAAAAGGTTTCCACACTTTTCTGTCCAAAATAATTTGTTGTATCGTGTCAATAAGGTACGGGAAGAATTAATAGAGCAATTGTTGGTGCCAGTGCCTTATAGGAGGATGGTACTAGAAATGGCACACAGTCATGTGCTAGGGGGTCACTTGGGGGCAGAAAAAACACAAGAGCGAGTCCTGCAAAGGTTTTATTGGCCAGGCTGTTATCAGGAGATTGTGAAGTTTTGTAGGTCCTGCCCAACGTGTCAATTAACTGCTCCTTTGTCCCATTTCCGGAGCCCTTTAGTCCCCCTACCAATAATTGAAGTACCATTTGAGAGGATAGCGATGGATTTGGTAGGCCCATTGCTAAAGTCTGCCCGGGGTCACCAATATATTTTGGTAGTGTTGGACTATGCCACCAGGTACCCTGAGGCCATTCCCCTGAGAAATACCTCCTCAAAATGCATTGCCCGGGAGTTAGTTCACATTTTTTCTAGGACTGGCTTGCCAAAAGAAATTCTAACTGACCAAGGTACGCCTTTTATGTCCAGGGTGATGAAGGACTTATGTAAACTGCTGAAAATTAAACAGCTTAGAACCTCTGTTTATCATCCTCAAACAGACGGCTTAGTAGAGAGGTTCAATAAAACCTTGAAAGGAATGTTGAGAAAGGTAGTAGAAAAGGATGGGAGGGACTGGGATTGTCTGCTGCCATACCTCCTGTTCTCCATCCGGGAGGTCCCTCAGTCTTCCACGGGCTTCTCCCCATTTGAATTGATATATGGGAGACACCCCAGGGGTCTGCTAGATATTGCCAAAGAATCTTGGGAGAGTGAGGCTACCCCTTACAGAAGTGTGATAGATCATGTCACCCAAATGCAGGATCGCATCAGCAGTGTTATGCCCATTGTGAGGGAACACATGAAAAGGGCCCAGGAGTCCCAGAGCAGGATATATAATAGGGCAGCTAGGGTGAGACAATTTAACCCTGGTGATCGTGTACTGGTGCTTGTTCCCACAGTTGAGAGTAAGTTCCTAGCAAAGTGGCAGGGTCCTTATGAAGTGATGGAGAAGGTTGGAGAGGTAAATTATAAAATCCATCAGCCAGGGAAAAGAAAACCTATTCAACTGTACCACATAAACTTAATTAAACCTTGGCATGATAGAGAGTCCTTGGTAGTGTCCCTGACATCCCAACTTGACACTCACTCAGATATTGGGAAGGTTACCATTGGTGATGCCCTGTCCAAACCCCAAAAACAGGAAGCTTGGGAGTTACTGCAGCGTAATAGGGATATGTTTACCGACCTTCCAGGTACTACAGATGTTGTTCAACATGAGGTAATTACCGACCCTGGGGTGAAAATACACGTTAAGCCATACCAAATTCCAGAGGCCCGGAGACAAGCTGTCTCTGATGAGGTAAAGCGCATGTTAGCCCTACAGGTTATTGAAGAGTCCAAAAGCGGTTGGTCTAGCCCCATTGTATTGGTCCCTAAGCCAAATGGGACCTGGCGATTCTGTAATGACTTCCGCAGACTAAATGAGGTCTCTAAGTGGGATTCCTACCCCATGCCCAGGGTGGATGAGTTAATCGAAAGGTTGGGGCCAGCCAGGTACATTACTACTCTCGACCTCACCAAAGGTTACTGGCAGATTCCCCTTTCAGAAGAGGCAAAGGAGAAAACTGCCTTCTCCACCCCAGAGGGGCTATTTCAGTATACTAGGATGCCGTTTGGTTTACAAGGGGCCCCAGCTACCTTTCAGAGAGCAATGGACAAGGTTTTGAAGCCTCATACCAGGTACGCAGCGGCCTATTTAGACGATATTGTGGTCTTTAGCAGTGACTGGGAATCCCATCTGAGCAAGGTACAGGCAGTACTTGATTCACTCAGGGAAGCTGGGTTTACTGCTAACCCTGAGAAGTGTGCTGTTGGCTTAGAGGAGGCTCGCTATTTGGGCTATATTGTTGGTAAGGGTACAATAAGGCCCCAAATAAACAAAGTAGAAGCGATTCAGAGTTGGCCCCAGCCTCTTACGAAAAAACAGGTAAGGGCGTTCCTAGGGATAGTGGGCTACTATCGTAGGTTTGTGCCAAATTTTGCCTCCATAGCTGCACCATTGACAGACCTAACAAAAGGGAAAAAGGCAATAATGATTCAGTGGTCCGAGGAGGCAGAAAAGTCGTTTCAGGCCCTGAAAAAAGCCCTCTGTAGTCAACCAGTGTTAGTGGCCCCTGATTTTACTAAAGAGTTTATTGTGCAGACGGATGCCTCAGAAGTGGGTTTGGGCGCAGTAATGTCACAGGAGGTAAATGGAGAGGAGCACCCCATTACATATCTGAGCAGGAAGCTCACTTCCTGCGAAAGGAATTATTCTATTGTAGAACGAGAATGTCTGGCCATAAAGTGGGCTCTGGAGTCCTTGCGGTACTATCTGGCTGGTAGGAAGTTCATATTGGTGTCAGATCATGCTCCATTACAGTGGATGTATAGAAATAAAGGTAATAATGCCAGGGTGACAAGGTGGTTCTTGGCATTACAGGACTTTAAGTTTGTAGTAGAACACAGGGCAGGGAAAGATCATATAAATGCAGATGCCTTGTCAAGGGTCCATTGTCTGATGGGATCAAGTGCCCAGTCTCCTGGCCTTGGGCAGAGGGGGGGGATATGTAGGCAACCAGCAGGAAAAATAGTGGAAGGTAGATATGTGCCAAGCAGGTTATTGTGCTCTGTATGGAAGTTTCAGGGAGTTTAGGGTTGCCAGTCCGCTTGTACATCCCAGACTTTCCACATATCTGAATTGCAGCAGGAGAACTACAATGTATGTGCCACAGAGGTCCTGGGACTCTGTGGGGGAAAGACAGCAGTTCGTGGTCAGTAACCATAGGTTACTGACATTTGCTATTTAGTATAGCTGCTGTGTGGCTAAAATGGGCTGTCTTTCTTGGAACGGCTGTAGCGTGGGTGGGAGGCCGTTCCCATATTCCGGTCCAGGCTTTACTGGGTTTTTTAAAAGCCTCTGATTTGGTGCATGAGGTGTGGAGAGACAACCTGCTGAGAGTGTTTGATTGAGTTGATCCACAGTGAATCTGGCAGACAGGAGCTGGAGAGAGAAGCCCTGCAACAGAGCTGCTACAGACTTGCTGGTCTGAATAAGGACATAACTACACGGTGGTGTGTATATGCTTTCTGTTAATGTTCCTGAAAGTCAACTGCTTTGTGTTTGAAGCTAGAACGGCTGCTGTAAAAGCCTCATGCTGGACTATTTTTTTTCTGGTTTGTTACCAATAAACGTTTTTTAGTTGCATCCAAAGCCTGCTTGTGCCTACCTCTGGTGACGCTAATTCCCACACTATCTATCTATCTATCTATCATCTATCTATCTATCTATCTATCTATCTATCTATCTATTCAAGGCAAAATACTGCGGCACTCCAAATATAGTGATAAATCTTCAAAGTGGTTTATTCAATCCATATAACAGGTAATGCGACGTTTCAGCTCTGACAATGAGAGCTTTTCTCAAGCGTGTGAACACATCTAACATTCAGGTGTATTTATAGGTCAAAGTGCAAAGTAATAAAGTGGCAATCATCATTAAACAGTGCAAAAAGTTGATATTAAGTGCATTATAAGGTCTGATACACATTGGGCCAGACAATATATACATTTTTTACAGAGGTGAAATAAAAATATTGTGTAATAAATAAAGTGTACATAATGAAATTCATAAATATATACAAATTAACTAATTCAGAGCAGCTGGGTATTACTCACCAAGCGCCATCAGTACAACAATGAAAACAACTGTTAAACAACACTGCCGGTGAGAGACCATGTTCATGAGTAAGGGTTGTGGAACGCACGCTAACTTGGACCGCACAGCATCATGGAACGCATCTGGGCATGCGCACTAGTTCATCTCCTGGAACGCAAGGTCCCCCATGTTGGAGCGACTGTAATGAACGCCCATCATTCTGCGGACCAATGATACTTGTGCTAAAGTCTGAGGTAAGAAGGTGGACTTGTGCCGTCATTCAAGAGAATAGGTAATGTTCATATATAAATGGTGTAGACAGTCACTAGATCATTCATACTAAGATCGCTACCACTAAAGCTCACCGATTATCATGGGGTGCAGGGATCGGCTCCGGAACCGGAATCGTTCCCCTGACATCAGTGTACTGTCCCATCCCAGACATAATCTAGATGAAATCATATCACTGAACCCCATGGGGGCTATAGGGTGGTGCGTCTTATATCATGCATACTACACCATATTGTTGTGTTGGGCTTCTGGCGGCAACAAATAGTAACATGTGGATAACTCGTTATGAAGCCTCTCACGGACAGAGATGTACAATAAAGGAAATATTACTGATGATCAATCTTGGTGATCGCCCGTTGTATGCTCTGAAAAAATAGCTTGATTTAGATCTGAAAAAAATAGAAAAAGATAATAAATATCAAATTAAATATATTATAGATGTATTCATTAATTCTAAAGGAGAGATGTTACGCAATCAAGTGGGGACATAGAAGGATGATGGTTACATTCATACTCGACAGTACCTAGTATCTATCTATCTATCTATCTATCTATCTATCTATCTCCTATCTATCTATCTTCTATCTATCTATCTATCTATCTCCTATCTATCTATCTATCTATTATCTATCTATGTCCATCTCCTCTTTCTTCTACCTATCTAGTAAGAGTATGCAGCAGGACAACTACACAGGTGTGCAGGTTTCCAGTAGGAATGATCTCAGTTGTGGTACTTCCAGTTCCAGTGATAGGTGTGTGCTTTTATTCCACAGCAAAGTAACAGGTGCAGCACAGCAATACAAAAAGTCAGATGCAACATTTCATCGTTGTCTACCGCTGTTTTTGAGCATGCTTGTAAAAGGCGGTGGAGATTGCTAAAATGTTGCATCTATGAAATGTTGCATCTAATTTTATTTGTGGAATCCCACCAGCCCCTGTGTCATAATGGGAGTCTATGGGAGGCTTGTGCGCCTCCTGTCTTCGCGCTGAAGAATGAACATGTCCATTGTTCAGCGTGGAGAGAGGAGGCGCGCAAGCCTCCCATAGACTCCCATTATAACACAGGGGCTGGTGGGATTCCACAGGGGAGAATTACGCCAGTTTTGCTCTCTGTGAACAGAGCCTTAGGCCATATCGCCCAGCCCTAGAAACAGCATTGGGAAAAGTTGGCTACTATATAGCCATTATATTATTATGATTGACAGATGACAGGAGAGCAGACATCCTGTATAATTGTTCTGTATTCTGCGTCTGATCACTGCTGTATACTCTTCTATATCCTGCAGGACAATAATACTCTTCAACATCTGTATAGATTGGTATCTGATTGTATGAGAAACTTTTTCTGTGCCGCACAGTTAACACAATGGATTCGGGGAGAATTGTATGTGGGCTGGTGGGGTGTGTGTGCCAGGGCTGCTTTTCAGTCCCAGTCCGGCCCTGCATATGGATATGTATGTATGTCTGTGTGTATGCAGTGTATGTGTGCATATGGATATGTATGTAAGTATGTATACCCAATATGTGGCTATGTTGGTGTGTATATGGATGTCTGTCTATATGCAGTGTGTGTGCACATATAACTGTGCGTATGTATGTATGTATGTCCGTATGGATATGTATGTATACATATCTGTGTGTATGTAGTGTGTGTCTGTGTCCATATAGATGTGTATATGCAGTGTGTGTTTGTGTGTCAGTGTGCATATGTATGTGTGTGTATGTGTATATGTTTCTTCTCTATTACAAAAAGGAGCACATCAGCCAGATGCAGATCCGAGCATATGAGGACTGCTATTTCTGGTGATACATATTGACATGTATGTGTATATGCAGTGTGTCTCAGTGTGCATATGATGGTGTGATTCTTGTATATGCATTATGCAGTAAGGGTATAGTATATATGTAGGGAAACAGTAGGTAGAAGAAAAGTGCACTATGCATGGATTGTTTTTTCCCAACCACAGCATAGAAACACAGTAAAATGAATGAATTGAGCAGACTGACCCCCCCCCCCTCCTTTTCCCAGATGAGCAGGGCATGCATTTGCAACCATTTGAGCAAACCAGCAAGTGGACCTGTATAGTTATAAATGCCAGGGCTGAATCTCAGTCTCAGTCCGACCCTAAGCACATCTAACTTCTGTTTGTAGTTAGATGTGCAGTGCAGTTCTCTGCCGGAGCGCCCCTGGCCGCCCTCCTCCTGCAGCGCTCAGCTCCTCTCCTGCCCTGGGCGGCGCTGGAGCATGACGTCACCTTGACCGCACGTCCAGCCAATCAGTAAGGGGACGTGCGGTCTGGGTGACGTCATGCCATGCCAACCCTCAGGTAAGAGAACTCTCGGGGGTGATGGTTGTGTGGGGGGAAGGCTGGGGGTGATAGTTGTGTGTGTGGGGGGGCTGGGGGCGAATGTTGTGGGGGGGGGGGGCTGGGGTGATAATTGTGTGTGGGCGGGGGGGCTGGGGTGATAATTGTGTGTGTGTGGGGGGGGGCTGGGGATGATAGTTGTGGGGGAGATAATTGTGTGTGTGTGGGGGGGGGCTGGGGATGATGGTTGGGGGGGGCTGGGGGGATAATTGTGTGTGGGGGGGGGGCTGAGATTTGTGTGTGGGGGGGGCTGGGGGTAAGAAGCTGGGGGGGGGGCTTGGGGTGGTAGTTGTGAGGGGGGGAGGGCTGGGGGAGATAATTGTGTGGGGGAGGGCTGGGGTGATAGTTGTGTGGGGGAGGGCTGGGGTAATAGTTGTGGGGGAGGGCTGGGGTGATAGTTGTGTTTGGGGGGCTGGGGGTTAGAAGCTGTGGGGGAGGGCTGGGGTGATAGTTGTGTGTGGAGGGGCTGGGGGTGATAGTTGTGTGGGGGAGGGCTGGAGTGATAGTTGTGTGGGGGACACCTGGGGTGATAGTTGTGTGGGGAAGGGCAGAGGGTGATAGTTGTGTGGGGGAGGGCAGAGGGTGATAGTTGTGTGGGGGAGGGCAGAGGGTGATAGTTGTGTGGGGGAGGGCTGGGGTGATAGTTGTGTGTGGGGGGGCTGGGGGTTAGAAGCTGTGGGGGAGGGCTGAGGGTGGTAGTTGTGTGGGGGAGGGCTGGAGTGATAGTTGTGTGGGGGAGGGCTGAGGGTGGTAGTTGTGTGGAGGAGGGATGGAGTGATAGTTGTGTGGGGGAGGGCTGGGGGTGGTAGTTTGGGGGGCTGTAGTTGGGTGGGGGCTGTTTTGTGGGAGGCTGGTGGTGTTAGTTGTTTGGGGGGGCTGGGGGTGGTAGTTGTGGGGGAAGCTGGGGTAGTAGTCGTGTGAGTGACTGTGGGGGGAGTTGTGTGTATGGCTCGGGAGGGGGGGGGGGTCGGATGATGGGTGTTGTCTGGAGGCATGGGAGGCTGAAAGAGCTTTATGTTAACTTAAAGGGGGGGGGGGGGGCGCCGAAAAAAAGGGTTTGCACAGAGAGCCATTTACCCTAAGGCCGTCCCTTAGTACGGTACGGTAGATTACTTTATTCTTATGGTGCCACAGATAACATTATACTCACCTGAAATCGAACCATCAACTGTATGTGTGAATGGACACTGAAACAGATAGGGCATTTTCCCTTATCTGTCATGGCGCCCGATAAGATGAAAATCTGGTGCCGGAAGTGATGTATGGCTGTATATGGCTGTAGCGCCAATCCCAGACGTTGACTACACGCAGAGGTGGTTTGCAGGAATGAGTTCCAGTTGATGTATATACTCTATTATACTTTGCACCGCAGTTATATGATTTGTACACCGTGATGATTGTATATGTATTAACTCTATGTTATGCATGGGCGGATTCCGTCCTCCGTCCAAAGAATGAACACGTTCATTCTTTGGACAAAGGGCTGAATCCGCCCGTGCATAGAATGGAGTGTGACACGAGCGGAGACGCGCGCCTGCATGAGTCCGCCGGTGGGTGCCAGCTGCGGAATGCACAAAGGGTTATCCTTCGCCATTCCGCAATGTGCACGTACCCTTAGAGTGTATGAAGGAAGGGACACGCGAATCCAGCCCCCAGATGCCCCCCATCCTCCGAGTTAGAGGGAGGATCGTTTGGGAACTGATCTTCCCACTGCGGGATAAAGGTTACCACCTGTACAGATATAGCTTTTATACCAGCACCCCCTCTTCCGCTCCCTCACTGCCCGAGCTACTGTAGCTTTTGGTGCAATCCAAAAACATCAGAAGCAGTAATAGAGCCCTAATATTTAGCAGCCATGGAGAGGACCCAGCGCTTCTGGATATGAAGGACCCCGTATCGCACCAGGGCAACATTTTCCAGGTGACGTCCCCCACACTGGAAAACAGGAGACCCCAGAAGAAGTGCAGAGTGAGGGGTAACAGGGGATCAGGAAGGACACCATTTTCCAGTGTGACACCTGTCCTGATCGCCCCGGCCTCTGCATACAGGATCGCTTCAAGGCGTGCCACATGTCATTGGAGTTCTACATTTTCTAAATCCTATCCCTTATTCCTATTTCAGGGGTCATGTTGATCCATGGATTAATTCAATTGCCATTTTGGAGTCGGGAAGGAATTTTTTTCCCAGTGATGAGGCTACTGTCGTCTGCCTCACAAGGGTTTTTTTTGCCTTCTTCTGGATCAAAATAGGTTAATTTTGATGGACACCTGTCATTTTCAACCTTATAAACTAATAATTGGCCTAAAACCTTTAAATAAATTAAAAATTGTCCCTTTTCCCCAACTAAATAGGCATGGCCGCCATTCCCATTAGAGGCTTGCCATGATAGAAACATAGAAACATAGAAGATTGTCGGCAGAAAAAGACCACTGGGTCCATCTAGTCCGCCCTTTTAGTATTTTCTTCCTTATTATCTTAGGATAGATATATGTCTATCCCAGGCAATTACAAAGTCCTTGTGCTGCCAGGAGAGTAGAAACCCCCCACAAGTGACCCCATTCTGGAAACTACACCCCATAAGGAATCTAACAAGGGGTGCAGCCGGGATATGGCCCCCTGGTGACGGGCACATTTGTGCCGTGAAAAGGAAAAAAATTGTATTTTACACTTTCACAGCACATGTTCTACAAATGTGCCCATCACCAGTGGGGTCCATATGCTCACTGCACCCCTTGTTAAATTACTTGAGGGGTGTAGTTCCCAGAATGGGGTCACTTGTGGGGGGTGTCCAGTGTTTTGGCAGCACGAGGGCTTTGTAAATGCGATATGGCCCTTGAAATCCTTGAAATGGTGAAATATAACGGAGGCGTTGAAATTCACTAGGCGCTCCTTTGTATCTGAGGCTTGTGGTTGCGTCAAATAGCGCAATAGGGCCACATGTGGGGTATTTCTATAAACTGCAGAAACGGGGCAATAAATATTGGGGTGCATTTCTCTGGTAATAGGTTTATAATTATGAAAGATATTGGATTATAATTAAATTTTCAATTTTCTTACACACTTAGCTTTTATTTCTGTGACCTAAAGGGTTAAAACACTTTCTGGATGTGCTTTTGCACAGTTTGGGGGGTGCAGTTTCTGAAATGGGGTGCTTTGTGGGGCTTCATAACATACAGTCCCCTCACATACACTTCAAACGTCAACTGGTCCCTTGAAAAATCAGATTATGAAACTCTTGTGAAAATGCTGCTAAACTTTGAAGCTTTCTATTGTCTTATAAAGTTGAAGGCAAGTTTAATAAATGGCGCCAACAAAATTTATGTGGCATAACCATTGTCCTTAGCACAAAATTTCAAAGTTAGAAAAAATGCAATTTTTCACGTTATTTTGGGGTTTTTCATAAAGATAGGCTGTAAGTATCGAATGAGCCAGATAGGTAACAGCATCCTGAAGTTATTAATGGATAAAGTGACACACGTCATATTCCTGAAATTTGGTCCGGTCCTTAAGGCCATTTTGGGTTCTGTCTTTAAGAGGCTAAAAAAATCTCAAGTCTTTCAGTACTTATCATCTGTTGTATGTCCTGCAGGAAGTGGTGTATTCTTTCAAGCCTAGAGAGCAGGAGAGGTTTTCTATGTGGATTTGCTACTGCTCTGGACAGTTCCTGACATGGACAGAGGTGGCAGCACAGACTGGAAACAATATAACACTTCCTGCAGGACATACAGGAGCTGCTAAGTACTGGAAGACAGGAAATATTTAAATAGAAGTAAATTACAAATCTATATAACTTTCTGACACTAGTAAATTTTAAAGAAAACATTTTCTCTAGAGAATTTTACCTAGTTGAGCTTAGATATATCACCACATTGGTATCATACACTAACTATTATTGACTATATGAGTGCTATTATAATATTAGTGTACAGATCCTATGTAGACATTGTATCTGACCACTGTATAGCGGTACTTTTGGATATATGGTGCTTGTATAGTGGTAGTGTTGTACAGATCCTGTGTAGACATTGTATCTGACAACTGTATGGCGGTATTATTGGTCATATATGTGCTTGTATAGTGGTAGTGTACAGATCCTATAGCTGGTATCTGACCACTGTATGGCAATATTTTTGCATATATAAGTGCTTGTATAGTTGTAGTGTTGTACAGATCCTGTGTAGACATTGTATCTGACCACTGTATGGCGGTATTATTGGTCATATATGTGCTTGTATAGTAGTAGTACACACATGATCATGTCACTAGGTAAATCCTAGCTATTTTATTATTCTTGTATTGTTCATAGTGTAATTTACAAATGAATGTGAGAAGTGATAGTTGGCTCCATCCTGGGTGTTGTGTGACATTGTGTATTTTCTGTCATATGGCAGGGATTATATTGAATAAGGGCTGCTGGGATATCACTGCCGCACCTGCTATTTAGTCCCAGTCCAGCCCTGCTCCTAGGTCTGGATGAGTCCCGTACACTAGGTTCCATACCTACTCTAACGTAGGGGTTATCCAGGATAAGAATAAACACAGCTACTTTCTTGCAAAAACAGCACCAGCCCTGTCCTCCGGTTGTGTGTGGTACTACAATTGAGCTCCATTCACTTCAATAGAACCGAGCTGCTAAACCTGAGCCAAACTGAGGACAGGAGAGGTGCTGTTTCTGGAAGAAAGCGGAAGAAAATGTTTTTCTAAGCCTGGATAACACTTTAGTCGCCTTCTGAGTTGCTCTCCTTCAAGCGCTGCACTTGTCTGGTTATTCTGATATCTATCTATTGCGTTTTTATGAGAGAGAAAAGTAGATTTAGAGCCCTTTGTACTGGGTGCCTTTCTTAGTCTGGCCTCTCCCCATTGACCTTTCTAGCACGGGAGACCCCACCAGGAGCATTAACTCCAGCCAGCTTAGCTCAATGGATCACTAAGGCACGCAAGCTCCCTCACCACGTCAAGGTGAAGGCACAAAGAGGGAGCCCTCCCACCCTCCCACAAGCTCTACAAAGTCTTACGTAGCTTGTGCTTAACCAGAATTTTAGTTAAGTTTAAGTCTAGTTGGCTTAGTTGGTTTAAGTCTGGTCTAATTTAGATTTAAGTCCAGTTAAGATTTAAGTTAAGTTAATTTAAAATTTAGATTGGAGCAGAGATCAGTTGAGGTGATGCTCTACATGTAGATATCGTCATCATCATTATCAGCATCTTCTTTGTCAGTAATGACAGGATGATATTGATTTGACCACTCCGGGCACACAAAGCTGAACTTATTAAACATTTGCTGATCTTCAGGTTTGATGACGTTTGGTGGTTCAGCAAATTTCATAGGTTCTTCAGCATTGAGATCAACAGAGGATGTCATCATGATTGCTGGTGGAACAATTCTCCCGGTTTCCACGTCCTCCCAATTGATATCCGAGAAGAATGGATGGCTCCTGATGTCCTCTTTGACTCCCAGCCGCTCGAACTGGTCTTTACGCAGCAGGCTTTTTAAGATGTTAACTGCGTCGTCAGTAAGGGACTTTGGGTAGTCTGGAGTATGAAACAGGACAGAGATTTCTGTTTCGGTCTGGTCTCTTCCATAAAATGGACGCTTGAAGGTCAAAAGATTGTAGAGGATGACGCCAATGGCGAAATAGTCGACTCCTCTCCCATGTAGCTGGCGTTTTATCATCTCTGGGGCTGCATATCCTGGTGTACCTCCGCACACAGTTCTGGTCAGGCTATACGCATTTGTCACAGCAAAGCCGAAATCTGTTATTTTTAAGTGGCCTTCTCTGGTGAGAAGTATATTTTCTGGCTTCAGGTCCCGATGGATAAAATTTCTTCTGTGCAGGAACTCTGTGCCACATACCACTTCGGCTGTGATGAACTTTACTGTGTCGGTATCAAGAGGCGAGTGCTTTTTGACAAATTCAAACAGGTCCCCTCCGGTGGCCAGTTCCATCACATAACAGGCAAAGTTTGGCGTGTGAAAGGCGGCCAAGCCATGGATCAAGTATGGGCTTTCATGAGTTAGTTGCAGGATATGGCGTTCTTTAAAGCTGACGTGCCTCTTCTCTGTCACTTTAATGGCAACAAATTCAGTGCGGATGATGTCTTTTGCCAAGAGGACTTTACCGAAGGTTCCTTCTCCCAGTGAATGGTAGAAGGTGAAGCAATCCAATGTTAGGGGGACTGTAACAGGTGAGGTCTCTTTAGAGTTGTCAGGGTCTTCTTTGGATGACGGATTCCTGATGTTACTGGGTCCTGGCATTTCACAGGAACGTTCTTCATTGAGTTTAGATGTTCCTCTCCATTTTGAATTAATGATCCATTCCCAACATTTTTGCAGTTGGGCTAAGAACGGGATCTTGGCACTTTTCTTGGCTTCATGGTCCTTCTTTGGTCCGTCGTGGTCCTTCTTCGGTCCGTTGTGATCCTTCTTCGGTCCTTCCTCTTCGGTCTCCTGTTGATGCTTCTCTTCATATCGTGCCATATAGTGCTGGGCATACAGGAACTCCACGCTATGAATTCGGTCACACAATTCCTGATATTCCTCTTCCATGGCTATTTGGCCCACATAGTGCAAGGCACATATGTCATCCATGTTGTTGGTTTGGTCACACCATTGTTGGTAGTCCTCTAACGTGGCTTCTTGTTCAGCGTAGTATAGGGCCCTCAGGTCATCCAGGTTGTGGTACTGGTCACACAGTAGTTGGTGCTCCTGCAGCATGGCTTCCTGTATACGGCTATCTGTTACAAAGGAAAAGAATAGATGTGTGAATTAATAGAAAGAGGTCATATAGGGAATATAGGAGGCTTATTTTTACAGAGTGGACACAGAGAGGTAATAATACTACAGAGGGGGCAAAGAGGGGTCCTAATACCACTGAGGGGACGCAGCATGTCATAATACTACAAAGGGGGCACAGAGGAGATTGTATAGTACAGAGGGGGCTCCGAAGCATCCTTTATTACAGTGGGGGCAGAGACAGCTTTACTACTACACAGAAGGTATAGTGGGTCCAAATATCAAAGAGGGGCCCTAGTACTAAAGAGGGGACACAGAGGCATTGTTATAATACAGGTACATCCTAATACCACAGAGGGGGCAAAACAGGTCCCAGTGCTATAAAGGGGGCACAGAGGGGTCATTATACCTCCCAGAGGGTGATGGGGTTAGTGATGTTACAGAGAGGGAAAGCGGAAAACATTACAAATTGGTGCGAAATTCAGTCCCTAGTTTCTGGCCATATGCCATGTACTGCCGCTTTAATGCCCTTTTGTCACCGAGAAAACCACAATGAATGTACACTGCAATACATTACTTTTACTATACATATATTATAGTATTGCAGTATATTGTACTAGCTGAGTCTGTTGGGAATGGAAAGTGGAATCTGATTGGTTTCTAGGGGCAACTGAGACAGTTTCACTTTCCACCATGTTTGATAAATCTCCCCCAATGTTCTTTATCCTGTATGGTGAACGTGGGGCATGAAAAACATCCACACATCCCACAATAAAAGTGAAAAAGGACGATAAACTCCTATGGACAGCAGCTTCAGTTTATATTCCTGGGATATAAAAGATGGCTGCCTGCCTCACGCATCCCTAGGAAGACGAGTAAAACCGATCAACAAGGCCCCAAATACTAAAATTACCTAATGGGGTGGGGACAACAAAGGTGAGTGGTTCACAGGACACCATGCAGCTTACAGCCACTACTGGAGGGGGTAACTACTGTGTGGGGGCGCTATTCCCATGAATCAGCCCCACTGTGTGTGTTCTATGGAGCCCTAAGGATGCATGTACAATTCCAGTTGTTGGTCCTACCTGTGGCGTCCATCAGAGGGATGATAATGCTGTGGCTGGAAGATTTCCTCTTCTTACATGTCATCCGGGCCCAGGCACTTTGCAGGCAGGCTAAGACACGGTTCTTTCTTGGCTTCTTGGTTGTAGTTGGCTGCTCCTGACCGTCATCATCATCATCTCCTCTGTCCTTGTCTCTCCTCTCGTCCTCTCCATAATTCTTCTCCTTCTCTTCTGTGTCTCCTTCTAGATGATTCCTCTTGTTTTTTGCCTTCATTTTAGGTTGTGGTCAAATCTATATCGATGATCCAATCCAAGTGATGATATCAGTAAGTGAGAGCGATCCCTCCCATGTATCTCTGCTGAGCGGCAGTTATCAACTGATGGAATGTTACCTGTGCAGCTAAGTGTACAATGTCTGTGTGATGTCATAGCCTTTCCTTTGTGATGTCATCAGCTTTCCTTTGTGATGTCATCAGCTTTCCTTTGTGATGTCAAAGATCAACAGAGTTCCATAGTCTTGTGAGTGAGGGAAGAAATGCACCAACATATATGTGTATAATGTGTATAGATACTAACTATATATATATATATATATATATATATATATATATATTTATTCTACTTTTGGAAAAGAAAAAACTATTAATTTCTTTTACAAAAAAATAAAGAGGTTCTGTCTCGGTATCATGTTACAATATCTGTGTATTTTACTGTATAAATGTCCGAAGCAGAAATAGGCCAATAGAATTTGGTTACCCGCTGTTTTAATGTATTTTGTAAAGTTATTAAAAATATTAAAATCAGGCATTTTTGTTAGAAATGTTATATTAAGATTTATAAAGATTTTTTTTTCTGCCAATTTATCCCATTTTACTGAGACTGTTCTTCTTACTGACCCCCTCTTCATATATACACAACAATGGGGGGGCTGTGCTGTGTGTTTCTGTAAATCTTTTACATAAAAACAAATTATTACAACAATAATAACAACGACAATAATATAAATACCGTATAGCTGTAGGGTGTAGAGACAGTATATACAAGTCCACCCAGGTATTAGCTGCTCCAGCCTCATTCTCCCCATACACATCAGTGTAATAACAGCCACATGTGCAAACCACAACCACACTAATAACCCTCCTAACCTCATCTGTGCACAATACCCAACATCACATATACTAACCCCCTGGGCTGCTGGTATCGTCTCACACCAAATAACTGTGCCCACACCCAACACCACACACTAATATACAATAGTGTAGTGCTGTGTGTTACATAGGAGAGTTAGATACAGCAACTCATCTGAGTGTATCACACCAGAGGCGGCCTGGCTTCCCTCATACTCAGTGGTGGACATATCACTTGTGCAGCCGCTACGGCTGCACAGGGGCCCCGGGCAACACAGGGGCCTGCCAGGCTCAGACTATGAGCCTCAGCCTAGCGGGCCCCTCCACTGCCATGATAGGCTTAGATACAGCAGCTCAGTAGACAGTATCGCACATGATAGGCTTAGATACAGCAGCTCAGTAGACAGTATCGCACATGATAGGCTTAGATACAACAGCTCAGTAGACAGTATCGCACATGATAGGCTTAGATACAGCAGCTCAGTAGACAGTATCGCACATGATAGGCTTAGATACAGCAGCTCAGTAGACAGTATCACACATGATAGGCTTAGATCAGGCCCGGACTGGTAATCTGGCAAGCCGGGCAAATGCCCGCTGGGCTGGCTGGATTACCAGTCCGTGGGCCACCCGGGCTGCATAATTAAAAAAAAAAAAAATCATCGCTGCGGCCCACTCCCGTCACTGCAGCCCGCTTCTCTCTTCCCACCGGCTCCTGACATGCTCCACCAATCCAATCAACGTGGAGCAGGAGCGTGGGGCCGCTGCGGCCCCTCGTTGATTGGATAAGAGGAGCATGTCAGGAGCGGGCCAGCTGGGCTGAGAGGTGCGGGCTGCAGTGGCGTGTCTCCGTCCCGCCCCCGGGACCGCGCGCTCAGGGGTAGGCTGGGCTGGGGGCAATGTGCTGCCTGCGGCCGGCCCTCTGCGGTGGTTAAGACTGAGAGAATAGCGCGACCGGCCGCCGCGCTATTCCCTCAGTCTCTTCCAGGCCGCCTAATTCCTCCCCCAAGTGCTGAGGCCGCAGACGTGCCTCACGCAGGCACCTCTGCAGGCACCTCTGCCAGGCCCCCAGCGGCTGACGTCACTTCCCTGACGCGCCGCTGAGGACCTGGGAGTAGAGTGGAGAGGGGCCGCCGGCTGCTGCAGCAGGAAGAAGATGCTGTGCACCAAAGATCCGGAGGAAGAAGCTGCTGGGAACGAGGTGAGGTGAGTGTTTTTTTTTAATTACTTCACATGTGGCCACACAGCGGCAGGGGGGCTACTCTATATGAGGGGAGAGGATGCAGGGGGGGATTGCACAGGGGGGGCTATTCTATATGGGTGGGATGCACAGGGGGGGGCTATTATGCAGGGGGGCTATTCTATATGGGGGAATTGCACAGGGGGGCTATTCTATATGGGGGGATTGCACAGGGGGGCTATTATGCAGGGGGGCTATTCTATATGTAGGGGATTGCACAGGGGGGAAATTATATATGGGGGATTGCACAGGGGTGGCTATTATGCAGGGGGGGCTATTCTATATGTAGGGGATTGCACAGGGGGGCCTATTATGCAGGGGGGGCTATTCTATATGTGGGGAGTTGCACAGGGGGGGCTATTCTATATGGGGGGATTGCACAGGGGGGCTATTCTATATGGGGGGGGATTGCACAGGGGGCTATTCTATATGGGGGGGATTGCACAGGGAGGGCTATTATGCAGGGGGGCTATTCTATATAGGGGGGGATTGCACAGGGGAAGTTATGCTATATGGGGGGGTGCAGGGGGAGGTTTTTCAAATGGGGGGATGCAGGGGGGCTATTCTATATGGGGGGATTTCACAGGGGGGCTATTATGCAGGGGGGCTATTCTATATGGGGGATTGCACAGGGGGGCTATTCTATATGGGGGGATTGCACAGGGGGGCTATTCTATGTGGAGGGGATGCACAGAGGGGGCTATTCTATATAGGGGGGATTGCACAGGGGAGGTTATTCTATATGGGGGAATGTACATGTACAGCAGGGGGGCTATTCTATATGGGAGGGATGTACATGTAGAGCAATGGGGCTATTCTCTATGGGGGATGTACATCAGCAGGGGGTTATTCTATATGGGGGGGGGAAGTACAGTGGGGGGGGCTATTCTATATGGAAAGATGTGCAGCGGGGGGCTATTCTATATGGGGGATGTATAGATGAGGATGTTGCTGGAGCAAGAAGCCTAAAATGTCTGTCTGACAGATCCCGTGGAGAGAAGTCATGGCCAGAGAAGCCTTCATGATGGCCGGAGATAGATGGAGAAGAAAAAGTGGACGTCTCTTCATACAGAGAAGACGCCTACTGTGAGTCACAGGATGTAACTGCACTATAATCACTTATAAGGTCTGCAGAACCTTTACACAGCTGGGATCTACCTTGGTATCAGGGGTGTCAAACACCGGCCCTCCTTGTGTTGCAAAACTACAATTCCTGTCATGCTTTAGCTGTCCAGGCATGATGGGGATTGTAGTGATGTAACAGCTGGAGGGCCGGAGTGTGACACCTGTGTTCTATTGTCACTGCTTTGGGAGAATTATGATCTTTATATAGTGGCTGTTATTTGGTGACAGTATAGTGGTATCCAGTCACTGTATGGTGAGAGTAGTGGGCATGGTGTGATGGTATTACTTGTCCTGAGTATTCTGGTAGTATTGGCAATATTAGTGTTGTATATAGTGGATTGTATTCAGTCACAGTGTAGCGGTATTAGTCATGGTGTGGTGATATTATTTGTTACTTATATACTGGTAGTATTGGCAATATTGGTGGGTTTGCTTAATAACAGTATGGCAGTAACGTGTACAGTATGGTGATAATAACTGCTTACTGGTGTTATTAACTATGACAGTATTATCATGCACAGAAAATTCTTACCTATGTTACCATTATATATCCTAAAATTTGTCCTGGGGCCCTACATATACCTGAGATAGATGATTGATAGATAGATAGATAGATAGACCTTTAGTCCAGTCTAAACTTATATAATTGTCCTTTTCATTTCCAACTAAAGTTTCACAGCAGCAGCACCAGCAGCAGCACCAGCACCCTATACGTCCATCAGTCAGAGCAGGAAGGGGCGGGGGCAGAAGGTGACACCTCAGCTGGTAATGAAAAGAATGATTATAGAGGTTTACACTGGACTAAAGATCCAGTCCCTGACCTGTATGCTGGGATCTACAGCTCTGTACCTGGTATAGACCCCACAGGTTCCCTTTACGGGCACGTTCACACCTAATCCAATGCGGATTTGATGCTTCTGATTTAATCAGTTGAAATGAATGCATAAATATGCTGCATCAAATCCACAGCAGATTATGTTATATCATTACTTTTAGGTGCTGATGGTGGGTTCACATGTTTAAGGGAGTAGTGGGGACATGGCTAAATGAAGCAGAATTTGCTCCAGCACGTATTTTACACGGCTATCCATGATATGGTATGTGGGCTGCTGGGGTTTGACTGCCAGGGCTGATTTTAAGTCCCAGTCCAGCCCTGGCTTAGATACACGAGCTCAGTAGACAGTATCACACATGATAGGCTTAGATACACGAGCTCAGTAGACAGTATCACACATGATAGGCTTAGAAACACCTGCATGTTGCATGTAATATGCTGTGTGATATTGAAAGTTTTATTACCATCGCTGGATACAAAATCCACTGCCCTTACCACATTCGGGCAAGCCACACGGCAGTGGATTTTGTATCCAGCGATGATAATAAAACTTTCAAGATCACACTGCATATTACTTGCAACACGGAAGGTGTCATTTTTTATGCTACCTGTCGTGTAATCTCATTTATGTAGGACTCGCCTCGTGGAAACTGAAAACAAGGGTCCGAGAACATGTCCTAGACATCTGGCGAGAGATGGAAAATGAAGATCTATACCAGCGGAAACCAATTGCCAGACACTGTAAGATGGCACATGATGGGAATGCAAGCCTCCTGAAGATAAGAGACATTGACAGAGTCCACATTGGAAGAAGAGGAGGGGATTGGAATTTTTTTTTGGCACAGATGGAAACGCGTTGGATCGTTAGGATCGACTGTGTAAGTCCTAGAGCAGGGGTACTCAACAACTTTTAGTGGAGGTCCACTTACCGGGGTCTATTGTCAGGTGAAGGTCCGAGCTGAACATCAGTAGGAAACGTGTTTTGTTAATTTTCACAAACGTTCAACTATTTACATACAGAATTGCTGCTTATTAGCAGGAAAACGGGCATTTTTTCTCTCTCAACAGCCCTTTGATATTAGGTACAAAAGGGGTGACTGCCCTGGTAGTATATAACCCCCCTGTTGCTCCCCCAGTAGTGTATAGCCCCCTGTTGCTCCCCCCAGTAGTATATAGCCCCCTTGTGAGCTTCCCCCAGTAGTATGTAGCCCCCCTGTGCTCCCCCCAAGTAGTATATAGCCCCCCTGTGAGGTCCCCCAAGTAGTATATAGCCCCCCTGTGCTGTATGGTGGTATTGATCAGCTCTGGTGTGGCAGTGTCAAATGTGACACCTGGAGCTATTACCTACCAATTTACCAATCCTGTGGTGGGGCATCTTCAAGTTTAGTGCCTAGGGCAGCAGCAGCTGCTAATACGGTCCTGGGATACATATGCATAGTTGCCAACAGTCCTGTTTTCGCCGGGACTGTCCTGTGACATCACGCCCCACCCCCGTGACGGCCCCCAATGCATTGAAGCCTAAGCATAGGCTTTTTGGCTGTAGGCTGTATATTCTGCCTCCAGCCACCAGAGGCCGCTCTCTCCTCCCAGCTACAGGACCTGACAGTGAGGTCACTCACTCCTGCCTCTGGGATAGAAGAGCAAGATGGCCGTGTGCTGCAGGGAGCCAGGTAATAAGGTGTCCACATGAGGGGGATTATGCTGAAGGACTGGTATACACTATATACCAGTCACAGCTCTGATTAGCAGTCTGATTACCAGTATACTAGCCTCTCACACCAGTGTATAGTTTATAATCCCCCTCATGAGGGCACTTCATTATACCACCAGTATTATACAGTGCTGTGAGACTGCTGGTATACTGAGGAGCCCACATGAGGGGGATAATGCTGAAGGAGATAACGCTATGTACATTGGTATGAGAGGCTAGTATACTGGAAGACTGGTAATCACAGCTGTGACTGATATACAGTGTCCTAGCCTCTCACACCAATGTATATAGCTTTACCTCCTTCAGCATCATCCCCTCATGTGGGCCCCTCAGTATACCAGCAGCCTCGCAGTACTCACTGTATTATACTGGTGGTATAATGAGGGGCCCACATGAGGGCATGATGCTGAAGGATGATGAGGGGCATGATGCTAAAGTCTGCCCCAGTCACCCTCCAGTCTGCCTCAGCTACCCCAAGTAGCCCCCAGTCACCCTCCAGTCTGCTTAAAGAGGACCTGTCACCCCCCCCCCGTGAAGGGGTGACAGGCTCCCAACCCCCGTTAGAGCACCCTATACTTACCTCATTGCGCCGGGTCCCGCTTCCTGAGCCGGTCGGGTGACTGAGATTTCAGCCCCCAAAGGCCGGCGCGCTCGCTCACAGGAGAGGCCGATGATCATAGAGAATGACGGAGCATCGGACTCCCCATTCATTCTCTATGTGCATTGGACTCTCCTGTAAGTGCGCACCGGGCTTTGGGCGCTGAAATCTCAGTCACCCGACCGGCTCAGGAAGCGGGACCCGGCGCAATGAGGTAAGTATAGGGGGCTCTAACGGGGGGTCGGGAACCTGTCACCCAGGCACGGGGGGTGACAGGTTTCCTTTAACCCTTTAAGGACAGAGCCTGAAATGGCCTTAAGGACAGAGACAAATTTTATGAATATGACCTGTGTCACTTTATTCATTAATAACTTCGGGATGCTTTTACCTATCTGGCTGATTCTGAGACTGTTTTCTCGTGACATATTGTACTTCACATTTCTGGTAAATTGGAGTCGATACTTATAACGAATCTTTATGAAAAAAACCACCAAAATAACGTGAAAAATATTGAAAAAATGTATTTTTCCAACTTTGGAACTTTTCTGCTTATACAGAAAATGGTTATGCCACATAAATTATATATTAAATAGCATTAGCAACATGTCTACTTTATGTTGGCAGCATTTATTAAACTATATTTCATTTTCTTTAGACAATAGGAAGCTTAAAACATCAGCAGCAATTTTCCAAATTTTCAGTAAAATTTCAAAATCAGATATTTCTAGGGACCTGTTCAGGTTAAAGTGTATTTGAGGGGACTGTATGTTAGAAAGCCCCACAAAGCACCCCATTTCAGAAACTGCATCCCGCAAACTCTGCAAAAGCACATCCAGAAAGTTTTTTAACCCTTTAGTGGAGTCACAGAAATAAAAGCTAAGTGTGTAAGAAATTTGATAATCTTAATTTTCTGTGCAGAAATTTTATTGAAATCCAATATTTTTCATAATTATAAACCTATTACCAGAGAAATCCACCCCAATATTGATTGCCCCGTTTCTGCAGTTTATAGAAATACCCCATATGTGGCCTTAATGCGCTATTTGACGCAACCACAAGCCTCAGATATAAAGGAGCGCCTAGTGAATTTCAACGTTATATTTGGTCATTTTTGACTGTACCACTTCAGGTTGGCAGAGGCTCTGGGGTGCCAAAACCTAAAAAACACCCCTAAAGGGACACCATTTAGAAAACTACACCCCTTTGAGGAATGTAACAAGGGGTGCGGTGAGCATTGGGACCCCACGGGTGCTTCACAGATTTTCAGAACAATGTGGTGTAAAAGGAAAAATTAAATTTTTTACACTAAAACGTTGTTCTAGCCTTCATTTTTCATTTTTACAAGGGGATAAAGGAAAAACAAAACTCCAAACATGTAGCGCAGTTTCTCCCGAGTACGGAAATACCCCACATGTGGACATAAAGTGCCAAGCGGGCGCAGGACGAGCCTCCAAAGGGAAGGAGCGCCAATTGGCTTTTGGAAGCTGGATTTCACTGGAATGGATTTTAAGGGCCATGTCGCATTTACAGAGCCCTCGTGCTGCCAAAACACTGGAAACCCCCCACAAGTGACCCCATTCTGGAAACTACACCCCTCAAGGAATCTAACAAGTGGTGCAAATGGTGAACAACGTGACGTGAAAGGGAAAATTTTCATTTTTACTTTCACGGTACAAATGTGCCTGTTATCAAGGGGTCCATATCCTCACTGCACCCCTTGTTAGGTTCCTTGAGGGGTGCAGTTTCCATAATGGGGTCACTTGTGGGGTTTTTCACTGTCTTGGCAGCACGACGGCTCTGTAAATGCGACATGGCATTCATCATCCATTCTGGCCAAATCCAGCCTCCAAAATCCAAATGGCGCTCCTTTCCTTCGGAGGCTTGCCCTTCGCCCACATGCCGCTTTATGTCCTCATGTGGGGTATTTACGGACTCAGGGGGAATTGCTCTACACATTTTGTCTGTTTTTTAATCTTTTAACCCCTTGTGAAAATGAAAAATTTAAGGCTAAACCAACATTATGTGTGTAAAAATGTAATATTTCATTTTCACGCCACATTGTTCCACATTTGTGCCCGTCACTAGTGGGGTCCATATGCTCACTGCACCCCTTGTTAGATTCCTTATGGGGTGTAGTTTCCATAATGGGGTCACTTGTGGGGGGTTTCAACTGTCTTGGCAACACAGAGGCCTTTCAAATGCAACATGGCCCTCGAAATCCATTCCAGCCAAATCCAGCCTCCAAAAACCAAATGGCCTTCCTTCCCTTTGGAAGCTTACCCTGCACCCGCATGGAGCTTTATGTGGGGTATTTTCGTACTCAGGGGAAATTGCTCTACACATTTTGTGTTGTTTTTTTTATCTTTTAACCCCTTGTGAAAATAAAAAATTAAGACAAGATCAATGATTTAGTGTAAAAATTAAACATTTTTTACACTAAATGTTGGTCTAGCCTTGATTTTTTTCATTTCCACAAGGGGTTAAAAAAGAAAATGAACGCAAAACGTGTAGGGTAGTTTCCCCCGAGTTCGAAAATACCCCACATGTGGACATAATGTGCCATATGGGCACAGGACAAGCCACCAAAGGGACAGAGCACCATTTAGAGGCTGGAATGGAGGATGAAGGCCATGTCGCAATTACAAAGCTCCTGTGCTGCCAGGACAGTGGGACCCCCCACAAGTGACCCCTTTCTGGAAACTACACCCCATAAGGAATCTAACAAGGGGTGCAGTGCGCATATGGACCCCACTGGTGACGGGCACATATGCAGGTGTGGTGTTAAATTAAAAAATAATTTTTTTTTCATTTTCACGGCACAAATGTGCCTGTCACCAGGGGGCCATATCCCTGCTGCCCCCCTTGTTAGATTCCTTATGGGGTGTAGTTTCCACAATGGGGTCACTTGGGGGGAAGTTTCTACTGTCCTGGCCGCACAGAGGCTTTGTAATTGCATCATGGCATCCTCTAATGGAAATGGCGGCCAGGACAGGTGTCCTGGAAAATGGCATTCCTTCCTGATCCCCCTGTTACGCCACACTCTGCACTTCTTCTGGGGTCTCCTGTTTTCCAGTGTGGGGGACGTCACCTGGAAAATGTTGTCCTGGTGCGATACGGGGTCCTTCATATCCAGAAGCGCTGGGTCCGCTCCATGGCTACTAATTATTGGCTTTATTACTGCTTCTGATATTTTCGGATCGTGACGCAATTTACAATAGCTCGGGCAGCGAGGGACCGGAAGAGGGGGTGCTGGTATAAAAGTTATCCCCGTACAGGTGGTAACCTTTATCCAGCAGTGGGAAGATCAGTTCCCAAACGATCTCCCCACTAACTCGGAGGATGGGGGGGCATCTGGGGGCTGGATTCGGCTGTCCCTTCCTTCATACACTCTAAGGGTACGTGCACACTGCGGTATGGCGGAGGATAACCCTTTGTGCATTCCGCAGCTAGCACCCGCCGGAGGACTGATGCGGGCGTATGTCTCCGCTTGTGTCACACTCCATTCTATGCACGGGCGGATTCCGTCCTCTGTCCAAAGAAGGAACATGTTCATTCTTTGGACGGACGACGGAATCCGCCCTTGCATAGAATGGAGTCTATGATACGGGTGGAGAGGCGCGCCTGCATCAGTCCTCCAGCTGCCAAATGCACAAAGTGTTATCCTTCACCATTCCGCAGTGTGCACGTACCCTAAATCTGTAAGTGTACCCTGAGGTACTCACACAGAGTTTGGAGAATTTCACGCCATACCGCCATCTCTTATTGGGACGGTACTGGCGGAAAAGATGTGTCTGGGGGGCAGCGTACGCTACGCTACCCCCAGACATGTCACTGGATGATGAGGATGGTGAGGGTCAATGGAGGAAAGAAGGATCCCCCCATGCATCCTCACTGGCTGTTTCGGTGTCAGAGGCAATAATAACGTATGCGTCCGACACTGAAAACACCCGGTGGGCCATCTTTATACGTGGACTAGTATATGGGGTATGTAAATGTGTACTGGTGTAGTGTAAAACTTTATTTTGTGTAGTGTGGTGTAATGTAGTGTTTTTTTACGGTTTTTTTTAACAGTAAGGAAAAAAAAACTTACGCCAAAAAAGAAGCTGCTGATAAATGCCGCACTTATGTGTGGTACTTATCAGCAGACAGTGGCGGTAGGATATAGGGGGGAAAACGCTCCTACGCCAAAAAGGAGGAGTTGCTGATCAGCGGCTTTCTTAAAAAGAAAAAAAAAATTTTGAAAAAACAAAACAAAAAAAAACCCAAATAACTTTACCTAGCTGAGGGGTGCAGAACCCGGCCGGACACTTTTTAACTGTTAGATCGCCGTGATGGGCCGGCCAGTACTGGCTGACCTATCACGGCGATCGTGGGGGTGGCACCGGCGCCATCTCTGTTGGGGACAGTAATGGCGATTGGTTCTGTCCAGGACAGCACCAATCGCCATTGCTTTCCGGGTCACCAATGACCCGGAAAGCTGTATTCAGCTGCTATCGGCTGATCTGTATGGATCAGCCGATAGCATCGATCGTCGCCACGGAGGGGGGGGGGGGCTTTAACCACCCCCTGTGCCGACGAGCAGAGATGGCCTGCTATACATTATAGCAGGCCATCTTCCCCGATCACTGTGTGTGAACATTCTCCCCCCAGTCTGCCCCAGCTACCCCCAGTCTTCCCCAGCTATCCCCAGTCTCCTCCAGCTATCCCAAGTAACCCCCAGTCTGCTTAAACTACCCCCACTTACCACCCAGTCTGCTCCAGTCACCTTCAGTCTGCCCCAGTCTCCCTCCAGTCTGCTCCAGTCACCCCCAGTCTGCCCCAGCGAACCCCAGCCTGCCCCAGCTACCCCCAGTCTGCCTCAGCTACCCCAAGTAACCCCCAGTCACCCCCCAGTCTGCTTGTTATCCCCAGTCACTATCCAGTCTGCCCCAGTCTCCCCCCAGTCTTCCCCAGCTGCCCCAGCCTGCCCCAGCTATCCCCAGTCTGCTCCAGCCACCCCCAGTCTGCTCCAGTCTCCCCCCAGTCTACTCCAGCCACTCCCACTCTGCCCCAGCTACCCCCAGTCACCCACAGTCTGCCCCAGCTACCCACAGTCTGCCCCAGCTACCCCCAGTCACCCACAGTCTGCCCCAGTCACCCACAGTCTGCCCCAGCTACCACAGTCACCCACAGTCTTCCCCAGCTACCCCCAGTCTGCCCCCAGCTACCCCCAGCTACCCCCAGTCTGCCCCAGCTACCCCAAGTAAGCCCCAGTCACCCCCCAGTCTGCTAAAGCTACCCCCACTCACCACCCAGTCTGCTCCAGTCACCCCCAGTCTGTCCAGTCTCCCCCTAGTCTGCCACAGCTACCCCAAGTAACCCCCAGTTACCCTCCCAGTCTGCTTGTTACCCCCAGTCACCACCCAGTCTTCCCCATTCTCCCCCCAGTCTGCCCCAGCTACTCCCAGTCTGCCCCAGCTACCCCCAGTCTTCCTCAGCTATCCCCAGTCTGCTCCAGCTATCCCAAGTAAACCCCAGTCACCCCCCAGTCTGCTTAAGCTACCCCCACTCACCACCCAGTCTGCTCCAGTCACCCCCAGTCTCCCTCCAGTCTGCTACAGTCACCCCCAGTCTGCCCCAGCTACCCCCAGTCTGCCTCAGCTACCCCAGGTAACCCCCAGTCACCCCCCAGTCTGCTTGTTACCCCCAGTCACCATCCAGTCTGCCCCAGTCTTCCCCAGCTACCCCCAGACTGCCCCAGCTATCCCCAGTCTGCTCCAATCACCCCCAGTCTGCTCCAGTCTCCCCCCAGTCTACTCCAGCCACCCCCACTCTGCCCCAGCTACCCCCAGTCACCCACAGTCTGCCTCAGCTACCCACAGTCTGCCCCAGCTACCCACAGTCTGCCCCAGCTACCCACAGTATGCCCCAGTCACCCACAGTCTGCCCCAGCTACCACAGTCACCCACAGTCTGCCCCAGCTACCCCCAGTCTGCCCCTGTCACCCAACAGTCTGCTCCAGTCACCCTCAGTCTGCCCTAGTCACCCCCCAGTCTGCTCCAGACACCCCCCAGCCTGCCACAGGATAAGTTAACCCACTGTGGAGTCTGTGAGGAATGAAAGGTGGAATCTGATTGGTTGCTAGGGGCAACTGAGCCAGTTTCACTTTACACCATGTTTAATAAATCTGCCCCATATGCGTAAGCTATGGCTTTTTTTTGTGGAGCTGAAGACTTCTATTGAAATCAGTTACCCCCAGTCACCACCCAGTCTTCCCCATGCTCCCCCCCAGTCTGCCCCAGCTACTCCCAGTCTGCCCCAGCTACCCCCAGCCTTCCTCAGCTATCCCCAGTCTGCTCCAGCTATCCCAAGTAACCCCCAGTCACCCCCAGTCTGCTTGTTACCCCAGTCACCATCCAGTCTCCCCCCAGTCTTCCCCAGCTACCCCCAGACTGCCCCAGCTATCCCCAGTCTGCTCCAATCACCCCCAATCTGCTCCAGTCTCCCACCAGTCTACTCCAGCCACCCCCACTCTGCCCCAGCTACCCCCAGTCTGCCTCAGCTACCGCCTGTCACTCACAGTCTGCCCCAGTCACCCACAGTCTGCCCCAGCTACCACAGTCACCCACAGTCTGCCCCAGCTACCACAGTCACCCACAGTCTTCCCCAGCTACCCCCAGTCTGATACTACTTCAGAGGGACCCCGTATCACACTGATAATACAGAGAGGGACCCCGCATCACACTTGTAATACATAGAGAGGGACCCCGTATCACACTGATAATACACAGAGAGGGACCCCGCATCACACTGATACTACTTCAGAGGGACCCCGTATCACACTGATAATACAGAGAGGGACCCCGCATCACACTTGTAATACATAGAGAGGGACCCCGCATCACACTGATAATACACAGAGAGGGACTCTGCATCACACTGGTAATACACAGAAAGGGGCCCCATATCACACTGATAATACAGAGAGGGACCCCGCATCACAGTGATAATACATGGAGAGGGACCCCGCATCACACTGATAATACATAGAGAGGGACCCCGCATCACACTGATAATACATAGAGAGGGACCCCGCATATCACTGATAATACACAGAGAGGGACCGCGCATCACACTGATAATACACAGAGAGGGACCCCGCATCACACTAATACTACACAGAGAGGGACCCCGCATCACACTGATAATACACAGAGAGGGACCCCGCATCACACTGATAATACACAGAGAGGGACCCCGTATCACACTGAAAATATAAGGAGAGGGACCCCGCATCACACTGATAATACACAGAGAGGGACCCTGCATCACACTGATACTACATAGAGAGGGACCCCGCATCACACTGATAATACACAGAGAGGGACCCCGCATCACACTGATACTACACAGAGAGGGACCCCGCATCACATTGATAATACATAGAGAGTGAACCCACATCACACTGATACTACACAGAGAGGGACTCCGCATCACACTGATAATACACAGAGAGGGACCCCGTATCACACTGATAATACACAGAGAGGGACCCCGCATCACACTGATAATACACAGAGAGGGGCCCCGTATCACACTGATAATACACAGAGAGGGACGCCGTATTACCCTGATAATTCACAGAGAGGGACCCCGCATCACACTGATAATTCTCAGAGAGGGACCCCGTATCACACTGATAATTCTCAGAGAGGGACCCCGCATCACACTGATAATACATAGAGAGGGACCCCGTATCACACTGATAATTCTCAGAGAGAGACCCCGCATCACACTGATAATACACAGAGAGGGACCCCGCATCACACTGATAATACACTTAGAGGGACCCCGCATTACACTGATCATACACAGAGAGTGACCCCTCATCACACTGATACTACACAGAGAGGGACCCCGCATCACAGTGATACTACACAGAGAGGGGCCCCGCATCACACTGATAATACACAGAGAGGGACCCCGCATCACACTGATAATACACAGAGAGGGACCCCGCATCACACTGATAATACACAGAGAGGGACCCCGCATCACACTGATACTACACAGAGAGGGACCCCTCATCACACTGGTAATACACATAAAGGGGCCCCATATCACACTGATAATACAGAGAGGGACCCCGCATCACACTGATAATACACAGAGAGGGACCCCGGATCACACTGATAATACACAGAGAGGGACCCCGCATCACACTGATAATACACAGAGAGGGATCCCGCATCACACTGTTAATACACAGAGAGGGACCCCGTATCACACTGATAATACAGAGAGGGACCCCGTATCACACTGATAATACACAGAGAGGGACCCCGGATCACACTGATAATACACAGAGAGGGACCCCGTATCACACTGATAATACAGAGAGGGACCCCGTATCACACTGATAATACACAGAGAGGGACCCCGGATCACACTGATAATACACAGAGAGCGACCCCGCATCACACTGATAATACACAGAGAGGGATCCCGCATCACACTGATAATACACAGAGAGGGATCCCGCATCACACTGATAATAGAGAGGGACCCCGCATTACACTGATAATACATAGAGAGGGACCCCGCATCACACTGATACTACACAGAGAGGGACCCCGCATCACACTGATAATACACAGAGAGGGACCCCGCATCACACTGATAATACACAGAAAGGGACCCCGCATCACACTGATAATACACATAGAGGGACCCCACATCACACTGATAATACACATAGAGGGACCCCGCATCACACTGATAATACACAGAGAGGGACCCCGCATTACATCACATAGAAAGCAATGCTGTGACCTTGTCTTAGCAACAACATTCAAGGACGAGTCTTCTGATATTAAAGGAGGTGTCTAAGGGAACACAATGTGGTCCGTACTAGGACAGGTTGATGTGATTGCAGCCCTCTACACTGGGACAGGATCATCCCCCTCTGACTTATTTCTTAATGTTAATACAGATGAGACATCTAGAGCAGTCTCCTACTATTCATATAAAGAGTGGTCTTGACTCTAACTTCTCATATCTTCCTTTATTTGGCTTACAGCTCTAAATTTTTTTTCAACAATAAAATTCTTATTATCTGCGGCCACCACTAGGGGGCACTAACTGAAGACACATCATGACTGATATTAATAGTGATCATACATTTGTATACACTGAGCTCACAAACCTACAATCTTACTGTTGGGGTCGATTCACATAGATACAGTCATATGAGACAATAGTGAGTGCAGCTCTAATACAGGATGTAACTGTGATCAAATGTTGCATTTTTGGTAATATTTTTATATTTTAATGTAATAAAATGCACAAATGTGAACAGAAAGCGATAGTTTTGGTGGCTGGAGGACAGTGATCCGGCAGAGTCCTGAGAGGTGAGACCTGATTTCAGCACCAGCTCTCCGGACAGCTCCAAGTGCTGAATCCCTATAGAGAAGCAGAGTAGCAGAGATTTATAACTACAGGCTCATCGGGGGTACTACAAGGCTCAGCATACCTTCTGCCAGGAAATATCAGGTCGCTCCCTGGTCCTAAAAAGCTTTATCCCATAGTGAATCCTGGTGCCATCTATACCCCAGGAAAGGGATGAGCACACACCCGGCTGTGCACATAATGGAGAACCTGACCCATCAGACCAGTCACCTTCTTCTATTGCTCCATGTTCAGTTCTCCATTACAGACACTACTGGGGTGGACAGGGACTACTGGGGTATGACTGGTCTGCAGGGCCCCATACATCTCATGTGTGATCTGACTCCTTTCCACCATAGCCAGCAGGAATAATTTTTATAATACGGGATGTAACTCAGGATCAGTACAGGATCAGTAATGTAATTTATGTACACAGTGACCCCACCAGCAGAATAGGGAGTGCAGCTCTGGGGTATGATACAGGATGTAACTCCGGATCAGTACAGGATCAGTAATGTAATTTATGTACACAGTGACCCCACCAGCAGAATAGGGAGTGCAGCTCTGGGGTATGATACAGGATGCAACTCAAGATGAGTATAGGATCAGTTATGTAATGTATGTACACAGCATAGGACTGCCCCGGTATGAGGCCACCGTAACGTGGTGGGGTAGTTTACACCATTTTCAAGTGGTAACCAAGAGCTTCATTATTTTTGTGGAAGTTTTTTTTGGCAGTTGGGGGGGGGGGGGCTGCTTTTAACTATTTCCATGTTTGTAGTGGGTCTGTATCTTGGCATTGCGGTGAGCTGTTGCATTTTTCTGTGTTTTTGTGTGTTATATACACAGTGACCCCATCAGCAGAATAGTGACTGCAGCTCTGGGGTATAATACAGGATATAACTCGGGATCAGTACAGGATAAGTAATGTAATGTAAGTACACAGTTACCTCACCAGCAAAATAGTGAGTGCAACTCTGCAGTATAAAGCCATGTTCATACCCTGGAACAGACCGGCCGTTCCGTGACCCGGCCGGTCTCTGAAAAGATCTTTGGCGCTGCAGCGTTCTGATGCGGGCGCAACCATGCGTGCCCGCATCAGAACTCCCCACAGCACATAATGAAGCTTGCGGCCGGGGCCGCTCACTTCATTGTGTGAACTGATATGGTTTCCTACGGCTGCTACTCACTGAATAGTGGCCACAGAAAACTGATATGTCAGTTCTTTGCAGCGCCGCGAGAGATCCCAGCTGGATCGTATACTATGTGTATATGCTCCGGCCGAGATCCCATAGAAGAAAAGGCAACATATGTTTCCGTACAAAGTACGGCCGTTTTTGCCGATTTCATCAACTGCCGTACTTTTACAGAAACATACGTTGTGTGAACATAGCCTAATACAGGATGTTACTCAGGATCAGTAATGTAACATATGTATTGTACACAGTGACCCCACCAGCAGAATAGTGAGTGCAGCTCTGGAATATAATACACCTTTGTTCGTAGGCTGAGCCTAGTATTGCAGTTTATCCCCATTTGACACTACAGATGACATGTAAGTTCTCTCTTCTGCTTGGAGCATACAAGTCTCTGTTATGGGTGAATGTGGGTCAGCAGCTGTGGCCGCTCTCAGCCTCAAAGGGCCCTTTTACACAGAAAGATTATCTGACAGATTATCTGCCAAAGATTTGAAGCTAAAGCCAGGACTGGATTTGAAAAGAGGAGAAATCTCAGGCTTTCCTGTATGACCTGATCTCTGTTTATAGTCTGTTCCTAGTCGTTCGAATTTAAACAATAATCGTTCTGTGTAATTGCAGGCAACAATTGAAAAATCGTTCGTATGTTGTTGATCATTGATTTAGATCTGAACCTAAAATTATCGTTAATTGTTCGCTAATCGTTCGCTGTAATTCCACATTCGTTCGCTCAGGTTCCGCATTTTTTCACTAATCGTTCAGTGTAATTGCACATTGTTCATTGTTTTTCTGGGATCAGACGGAATAAACGATCATAGTTACGATCGCAATAACGATCATATTAACGATTGTAACTAACAATTATCGTTCTGTGTATTAACCCCTTAACGACACAAGGCATATATTTAAGCCTTGTGGTCGTTAAGGGAGTTCACAGCGGGGCCGCACGGCGACCCCGCTCTGAACCGCCGCGGTCCCGGGTGCCGCCTGTAGACCAGGACCACGGCTATTAGCGGGCACGCTCCGATCGCCATGCCCGCTGCAAAGTTGACAGCTGCATCTGATTACTAGTTGCAGCCGATCCCTGTTGTCTAGTGGGGTGGATCCACACGTCTGTACCTGCCGGGTGTTTGCGACGTAATGGCGCTGATCCCGGCTCGGCACTCGATTGCTTCCAGCTGCAGCAGCCGAAAGCAATCCAGTGCCTATCTCAATGATCTATGCTGTATAACTATACAGTGTAGATCTCAATGAGAGATCAGTGTACTTTTACTAGAAGTAACCCTAACCCCAGGGGGGCTTCTAGTATAAGTGTAAAAAAAAATAAAAATGTTGTTGTCAATAAAAAGCCCTCTCCCCTAATAAAAGTTTGAATCACCCCCCTTTTCCCATGTTATAAATAAAAATAAATAAATAAACTTGTTTGATATCGCAGCGTGCGTAATCTCCCGAACTATTCATTTATCATATTCCTGATCTCACACGGTAAACGGCGTAAGCGCAAAAAAATCCCAAAGTGCAAAAAGTTTTGGTCGCTACCAAACCAGAAAAATTGTAATAAAAAGCGATCAAAAAGTCGCATATGCGCAATCAAGGTATCGATAGAAAGAACACATCTTGGCGCAAAAAATGACACCTCACACAGCCCCATAGACCAAAGGATAAAAGCGCTATAAGCCTGGGAATAGAGCGATTTTAAGGAACATATATTTGTTAACAATGGTTTGAATTTTTTACAAGCCATCGCATAATATAAAAGTTATACATGCTATATATCGTTGTAATCGTAAAAAATGAGAAATGTATATATAACAAGTCAGTTTTACCCCAAGGTGAACGGCGTAAAAACAAATACCCCCCGAATAAACAAAATGCGTTGTTTTTTTTTCAATTTCACCACACATTTATTTTTTTTCTGCTTTTGCAGTGTACTTTTTGAAAAAAGTCAGCCTATCATTGCAAAGTTCAATTAGTGGCGCAAAAAATAAGGGTTCATGTGGGTTTCTAGGTGAAAAATTGCAAGTGCTATGGCCTTTTCAGGAGGAAAAAACGAAAACGCAAAAATTTAAATTGGCTCTGTCCGTAAGGGGTTAATAGCTCTATCCTACCTGAGTAACATCCAACATGGCCGTCATGTCAGCAATAACATTCAGCCAACTCTCTTCATACTCCTGAAATGTATATGCTGTATAGGTTTTAGGCTGCTACATCTGCCGCATGTGCTGTTACTATTAATATCTTCAGCCGTGTATATAGTCAGTACTATGTGAGGTATATAGAGCATCTATAGACTGCTGTGATTTTGTATTTCAGATTTCATCGTTGCATATGCTATGTATGAACTGATGAAGTTCAGGGCCCACGAGAAGGGACTTTGCTGACCCCACTGCCAAAAGATCCTCCTAGCGTTAAAGTGGATGACGTACGTGGGAAAACTACTGACTACATTGTTACCGGTTAGTGTATATAGAGGTAGCCAGGAACCTATTCTGTGATGTTAGGGCCCATCAGCTGGTTGTTTATGAAGCCCCCCTACCCAGGAAAAGAGCAGCACAGCTGGGGCCATGTATATGTAATAATATAGGGGAATATGAACTGTCTTATAATATGTCATCTAGGACAGGCTGCGTTATGAGTGTTCTGCTCTTGGGCGCTTTTTTTTTTTTGTGTGTTTTTCCCTTTTGTTTTTCATATATTGATATCCAGATGATTATGTTGGATTTGGTGGACTACATTGATGACCAGCGTTTTTTTTTTTTTGTTTGTTTGTTTTTAATAAAATGGTGAAAGAAGGAACTGAGGGTGTTTTTTAATCAAAGACTTTTCTCTATTGCATTGTGTTTTATTTTATGCTTAGTAGTGGAAGCTTTCTGATAGATGGCATCCATTGCTAAGTCGGGGCCTAGGTTTAGCCGGTAAAATGGCTAACACTAAACCCTCCCCCCCCATTATTACCCAAATACCCAATGCATTGGGGTACTGGGAAGAGCCGGGTACCAGTAGTCCCAGAGCGTCAAATTTGGGGCTCCTGGACTGGGTGGTAGCAGGCCAATTTTGACACTGTGGGATTAGTGGTACCCGGCTGTCCCCAGTGGGTATAGGGGTAATATTGGGTGGGAGTAGTGTTAGCCATTTTATACCGAATGACACTAGGCACTGACTTAGACCTGGATGCCCTCTATCAGACAGCTTCCACTACTAAGCCTGAAATAAAATAAAAAAAAAAATAGAACAATACAATAGAGAAACATCCATTATTCAAAAAAGAACACCCCCACCCCCATTGTTGACCGTTTTCTTTTTCAAAAAAACAATACTGGTCATAGCCAAAGTCCACCTAATCCAAGGCAGTCCTCTGGATACTGATAACTGAAAAATAAAACACACACAAAAAAAGGCCAGGAGCAGAACACCCATCATTGTGACAGGTGTTCCGCACATTACAGTATGCTGCATTTTGGCAGATGCTGCTTACAGTATTCCACACAAGGGGTTAAGTTAGGATGCATAGCATTCACACTTAACCCTTTGTGTGCCAGACTGAACAATGTGGACCCCAGGAGATTAAATGAGGATGCATGCCACATAACCCACCACTGCCCGGCTAATACATTACCTGCCCACATAACCCCCAGCTGCCCGGCTAATACATTACCTGCCCACGTAACCCACCGCTGCCCGGCTAATACATTACCTGCCCACATAACCCCCAGCTGCCCGGCTAATACATTACCTGCCCACGTAACCCACCGCTGCCCGGCTAATACATTACCTGCCCACGTAACCCCCAGCTGCCCGGCTAATACATTACCTACCCACGTACCCCCCGCTGCCCGGCTAATACATTACCTGCTCACCACTGTCCGATCAGCTGACACAATGTCGGCTGATCGTTGTCTTTCAACGGGTTAAATTGAAATGATAGCAATGGTCTGCTGGCCGTTGGTCCGTGTAATAGGGGTGGTGGCAGCAGACCGCTGCTATCTTCTATGGGCTGTCCGGACACTCTGATCATCTAGACATCCGCTCCCTGCACCATCCTTCCCTTTCCTGCTCGCTGTCTGTGTGTAATAGCACAGACAGTGAGCAAGGAACACTCGCTTGCACCTTAAGGGCTAGTTCACACTACGGAATCCGCACGGATGAGCTCCTGCGGATTTTGTGCGTAGGCAGATTCCGATGTCTGCCCCAAAAAGAATTGCAGATGGCGGAATGTAGCATAGAATAAAATCTATGGGACGCCCAGATGTTCAAGTGGGGGCGCACATGGAATCCACCAGAGCTTATCCGCCAGGATTCCATTGTCTGAACGCGCAATAATGTTGGCTGTGTAATAGGGCCATTACTCTCACTCCAAGTGGGCTATTGTACTTGGATCTACTCACTATGAGGTCCATTATCCCAGTTGCAAATAGATGACTTAGTGTGACAGCTAAATCTAAGTGAGTAATGTACCAGGTACATAGACCCACTATGCCGTCCATTATCCCACATTCTCACACTGAATAAGCTATTTGCAAGTGATTAAATGTACCAGGTACAGAGATCCATGTTATAAAAGAGCAGATATACTAGGTACATAGATCCACATTATAAAAGAGCAGATATACTAGGTAAATAGATCCACATTATAAAAGAGCAGATATACTAGGTACATAGATCCACATTATAAAAGAGCAGATATACTAGGTACATAGATCCACATTATAAAAGAGCAGAAGTACCGGGTACATAGATCCACATGGATTTAGCATCCTCACACTGAGTAAGCTATTTCCAAGTGAGGGAATGGACAGGGTACATAGATTTACTTGGATTTAGAGGCAAACCTAAAAGTATGTTAAGGACTTGTGATGATGTCATGATCATTGGTCACATGACCATGGTCTCCCAGGTCCTTTACCTAGGGGGCGGTGTAACTGAATATGGAGCACAGGGAGCTGCTGGAGAAGAGAAGAGACTCCCTCTTTCAGGGTAATGGGTGACCCGGGAGACAACCCTGTCCTGTCCTGGGGCTGAGAATAGGGAAAGTGGTGGTGGGGGGGAGGAGAGATACCACTAGAAGGGGAGGTGAGAGGAGTCACTGCTGATATTACTGGGAGGAGGAGAGTAGGGCTTAAAACTGCCAGAGTACCTATGGTTGCCTGGATACCAGTGATGCCGTAGAGCTGTGGTTGCCTGGATACCAGTGATGATTAGTACCTGTGGTTGCCTGGATACCAGTAATGCCTTAGACCTGTGGTTGCCTGGATACCAGCGATGCTTTAGAGCTGTGGTTGCCTGGATACCAGTGATGATTAGTACCTGTGGTTGCCTGGATACCAGTAATTCCTTAGACCTGGGGTTGCCTGGATACCAGAGGTGATTAGTACCTGTTGTTGCCTGGATACCAGTGATGTCTCGTATGCGTTGGTTTCCTTGATACCATTGATGCCTAGCATCTCAGCTTTCTTCAGCACAGCACACGTGATGCCAGTCGTGCGCTGAGCGCTGTGAAAGGGAGCAGCCATTGGCTCCTTGCTGCCACTGTCAGTGCTGAATTTCTTCATCAGGAGCGCTCACAATTAGGGCCAGCTCACACGGAGGCAAAGTTGCCGAATCTCGCCTGCCTCAGCGTGTCAATGGGATGGCTCGTGTGCCTCCGCTTCCACTGCTCTCCGCTCAAAGAATTGACATGTCCACTAGCCATCCCATAGACACACTGTGTGACACTAAGGCAGGCGGACATTCCGCCACTTTTGCTCCGTGTGAACTGGCACTTAATAATGCCACTTGCAGCACCCGGTGTGGGGGGAGCGGGACAAACATAAATCAATATATATATATAGTGTTTGTTCTCCATCTTTGCTTTCTCTTACAGATGAGCCGGCTCTGTAGCTGGCAGCAATGCAGTATATCAGTGTCACTATGTGCAGCATTTACACTCATCAGTCCTGATCACATAACAATCATTTTACAGCATCACAGTTTATGATTAATGATGGTTTTATTGTTAATATTCTCCTTTGTTATAACTGATCATTTATCACTGCGATTGCTCAGAAACAAGTGAATATTGGTGATATTTAGCAACATTTCATGGGTGATTAATATGGTGTATTCAAGCATAAGCTTAGGGTGCATCCACCGCTAACTGCTCCTCACTCATCACTGACTGCTCCTTCCTCCCTCACAGGCCCCTCTTCCATCACTGACTGCTCCTCCCTCATGACTGACTGCTCCTCCCTCACAGGCCCCTCCTCCATCACTGACTGCTCTTCCCTCATCACAGGCTCCTCCTCCATCACTGACTGCTCCTCCCTCATCACTGACTGCTCCTCCCTCACAGGCCCCTCCTCCATCATGACTGCTCCTCCCTCATCACTGACTGCTCCTCCCTCACTGGCCACTCCTCCATCACTGACTGCTCCTCCCTCATCACTGACTGCTCTTGCCTCACTCACAGGCCGCTCCTCCATCATTGACTGCTCCTCTGTCACATACAGGCCCCTCTTCCATCACTGACTGCTCCTCTCTCACTTACAGGCCCCTCCTCCATGACTGACTGCTCCTCCCTCATCACTTACTGCTCCTTCCTCACAGGCCTCTCTTCCATCACTGACTGCTCCTCTCTCACTTACAGGCCCCTCTTTCATCACTGACTGCTCCTCTCTCACTTACAGGCCCCTCTTTCATCACTGATTGCTCCTCCCTTACAAACAGGCCCCTCCTCCATTACTGAATACTCCTCCCTCATCACTAACAGTCCTCTCCTCTATCACTGACTGCATGTCCCTCACTCACAGGCCTCTCTTCCATCACTGATTGCCTCTTCCTAATCAATGACAGGTCCCTCCTCCCTCACTCACAGGCCCTTCCCCATCACTGTCAGACTCCTCCTCCATCACCAACTGCTCCTGCCTCATGAATGGACAAATGGACCCTGACTTGGATTACACCAGATAGCACAATACTCCCTTCGAAATGATCGCGCAGATGACCAGATTGGCAAGGTCCTGGGATTGCAGTGATAGGGCTAATAGAGAGCACTCTAAACAACAGGTAGATACAAATGGAATTTTTTTTACTGAACAAGGGACGTGTTTTGGCTCTCGCATCTAATAGAGTTTACAAAGCCTCAAATCCAAAGTAATTTAAAGGGCAAGCCCCATCTATTAGATGCGAAAGCCGAAACACTTGTTCAGTAAAAGACTCTCCGTTTGTATCGACCTGCTGTTCAGAGTGCCCTCTGTTAGCACTATCACTGCAATCCCAGGACCTTGCCAGTCCGGTCATCTGCAGGGCCATTTCTAAGGAAGTATTGTGCTATCTGGCGTAATCCAAGCCAGGGTCTATTCATCCTTGTTACACCTAGTCGCTGACTAGAGTGCATCCCGGCCAGCTGTACTGATTCCCCTGGATATAATAGCTCTGCATAGAGCTGTGCTTAGTGCACAACCGACTAAGGTGAGTGTGCAGTTACAGGCACCTTGTCTGCACTGTTTGTCTGACCTACTTTATACCAGGGCTGTAAACTCTGAGCTAGTTTTGGGTGGAGTCGGAGTCGTAAAAAAATTTACCCACTTCGACTCCAGCTTTTAAATAATCTTATAAAATTTATATCAAAACAATTCTAAAAATTTTTAAGTTTTGATCATCAATATATTTTATGAGCAACATTCAAATAGGACACTGCCCCTATTAGATAAGGGTGATCGGGAAAAAGTTGTCGGTCACTATTTGCCAGTTTGTTTCTGAGCTTGAGTCCATTGTTTGGGTGGAGATCTGTGCTGTTCTCTTCCTGGATGCTGGATGACTGTATATGAGCAGCCGTGTAATGAGAAGGAGGAGGAGAAACCATAAATAGTGTAGACTGTGTGTTTGTGCGCTATGACTGCAGCAGGTTATGTGTGTGTGTGCTATGGCTACAGCAGGCTGTTTGTGTGTGTGTGTGTGTGTGTGTGCTATGGCTGCAGCAGGCTGTGCATGTGGTCTATGGCTGCAGCAGGCTATGTGTGTATGTGTGTGTGCTATAGCTGCAGCAGACTGTGCGTGTGCTATGGCTGCAGCAGGCTATGTGTGTATGCTATGGCTGCAGCAGACTATGTGTGTGCTATGGCTGCAACAGGCTGTCTGTGCTATGACTGCAGCAGGCTGTGTGTGTGCGTGCTATGGCTGTAGCAGGCTGTGTGTGTGTGTGTGTGTGCGCTATGGCTGCAGCAGGCTGTGTGTGTGCTAGGGCTGCAGCAGGCTGTGTGTGCGCTGTGGCGACAGCGGGCTGTGAGTGTGGACTATGGCTGCAGCAGGCTGTGTGTGTATGTGTGTGTGCTATGGCTGCAGCAGGCTGTGTGTGTGCGCTGTGGCTGCAGCGGGCTGTGAGTGTGTGTGTGTGCTATGGCTGTAGCTGTGTGTGTGTATGCTATGGCTGCAGCAGACTATGTGTGCTACGACTGCAGCAAGCTGTGTGTTTGTGTCTGCTAGGGCTGTAGCAGGCTGTGTGTGTGTGTGTGCGCGCTGTGGCTGCAGCGGTCTGTGAGTGTGTGTGTGCTATGGCTGCAGCTGTGTGTGCATGCTATGGCTGCAGCAGGCTGTGTTTTGGCTATTGAAATTAAAGGGGTACTCTGGGCAACAGTGAAAAATCCAGGGGGAAATTGGGGTGGTTGGTTCATAATAAAGAAATTCTATTTACCCGTTCCCGTGAAACCCATTATCCTGGTCACGCCCCTCTGGGGGGTGGACCTCTCAGACATCTGCACATGTGTGCACATATACAAAATATATATATATATATATAGATATATATATATATATAATGTTGGTCATTCTTTTGCTAAATTCCCCTCTTTGGTGACTGGTTTTCAGGCCAGGCTGTGAAGGCCTCATCTCCTGGAGCAGCAGGAGAAGGATACAGGTAGAATATGAAGCGATAGAGGAGACTGACAAAAAGCTCAACAACTGGAGAACGTCCGGCAGATGAGGAGCGGGCGTGACGCCCCTGAGGATCAGATGGGGACAGAGACGGCTGAGCCGCAGGTATCACCTCATACATAGACCCACGTTAGATTTCCACTGTGGTTATTGGTGCGGAAATGGCACAGATTTTCCCTTTGACAAATAATCCCACAAGATTTCTGCTGCACTTAATCCCTCCTTGACTGGAGTGCTGCAAAATATTTTTAGGAAACAAAAGATACGAAGATGGAAAATAAAGATATTGGGGGAGATTTATTAAACCTTATGAAAAACTATATGTTCCTATAGTGCATGGAGCGCTGAGGATGAGTAGGATTCTTGCTGTCATCCTCGGCACCGTTTCTGTTGAATTAGGAGATTAATCTGTATGCTAATAAGTTGTTTTGGGCACTGTCCAGCCCGCTCTGCTGATATTCATTAGGGGGGTGGAGCGGCCAGGGGGCAGATCAGTACATGTTGGAGCTGTAGCCCCTCCCCCAGTGCACCAAAACAACTTACAACTTAGGGATTTAACTCCTAATATCACAGAAATTGTGCTGAGGATGAAGGGAAGAAACTTAACTTCATCCTCAGCGCCCTGTGTGAGAGATATCACCAGTAGTAATAGTTTCCCTTTAACATTGCAGTACAAAGTGTATAACACTGTCATTAGTTCTGTAGGTGTTCAGTAGATGACAGATTTGCTTTAAAGGAATTATCTAGAATTAGAAAAACATTCTTCCAAAAATAGCGGCATACATGTCCTCAGGTTGTGTTTGGTATTACAACTCAGTTCCATTCACTTCAGTGAATCTGAGCTGCAATTCCATGAACAAACTGAGGACAGGAGTGGTGCTGTTTCTATAGGAATATGGTCATGTTTTACTAATCCTGGATAACCTCTTTAAGGTTTTTAGTCTGGTTTTGCCAAACAAATAAAGGATTGTTCTGGAGACTCAAAAATACCCCCCTTAATTTACTAATACATTGCTTTAATAAAGTTACATTACTTTCTAAGATAACTTTATTAAAATAAATGTATGTATTTTGGTAGCAAATAGTCGACCATTTATTCATACATTTCCAGCAGGAATAAAAGGAGTGACACAATGCAGAGCGCTCAGAAGAGACGCTCCACAATTGCTTTCGGTAATATGAGTTTTTCCTAAACCAGACATGTCAGGAGAGCTGACCGATCCTCCAGATCCTCTGATCAGTGCTTTACTCTCTCATATAGTCGGCAGTGTGATAACTTGTGTACAAATGATTCTGACCACTGCATGGCGGTATTATTGGCTGTATTGTTCTTTGTGTAGCGGTAATGGATACTTGTCACCTGTGCCTGATCATGTGACTTGGTGTTGCCATGGTCCACTGTTATTTTCCTTCTTATGACCATAGTGTAGTTCACATGTTTAAGCAGGTATCGAAGACTGTCATAAAGTAAAGCAAGAGTGCTGTGACATGCGTTGTGTACTGAAATAGAAGGTAACACCCCCCCCACACACACACACCTACACCTAATGGGGAAATTGCCTAACTACCGGGGGCATCTACTTATGAGGGGGGATTAACCTACTGCACTTCTGCCCCTTCATTCTAGCAATCAGTAAGGGTCTCAGCACCTTTTCCCCACCCACACAATCTTCTAGCGTGTCACTATGACATATCAGAAGTTTGTCCAAATAATAGGAAACCTTTAAAAAATGTTAAATAAAAAATATAAGAAAACTGCCCACTTGATGAAAATTTAACTCACCCCCTTTTTCCCATTTTTCAAATAAAAATGTAACTAAAAACAGCCAGACTTGGTATCACCATGTGCGGAATGATCCGGACACTACCTGGAAGTAAAGACACAGACACAAAGATGTAACGGGGCAAAAAAAGATATTTTATTTCAAGTTATAGGGAGAGTAATTTTACATGTATGACTGTGGGGGCTGTGAGGCTGAGATGATCCTGAGGAAGGCAAAAACCCCTAAGAGGGAAGAGTCAATTGTCCTCAAGGGGAAAAATTCCTTCCCGACCCCAAATGTGGCGATCAGAGCAAGTCCCAGGATCACAGCCGCTATCTATGTGTAGTGCATGTTTATGTGTATATATGTTTGTGTGTGTAGTCGTCATGTGTCTGTGAGGTGCGATACTTACCAGGCCTGTAGCGGAGAGTTCAGGGATAATAGCGCTGTGGTAAGATCACTGGTGTCAATGGCCCCAGGGCTACAACAAGCAGCTATTATTCCTGAACTCTCCAGGTGCCAGATGGGAAATACTCACCGGCTGCTCCTGGGGTGTAGAGGGTCATCAGGAGGTGGTGGTTTCTGATGCCAGCAGACGTGAATTTACTGTGCAGCGGCAGGAGGGGGTTAAAGGAGTCTTCGCCTCCTTTTTCTGATTTTAAAGGGGTCCTCCTTTTCCACATTTGAGGCAAATGAACCCCAATGATGTTAGTGGCGCCTTATTTGCCTTTTGATGTTACAGTGGTTATCTGGGGAGCCGAAAAGGCATTTCCTTTCCTCTCTCACCGGCATCTCACTTCCAGTTTGGTGGCATCTCATCCTGACAACTTCTGACCTGGCACAGAGGTGGCGGCTGAGGTGGGAGATCAGGTACTATGGTGTGATCGCCACATGTGGGTGAAACCAGTCCCGCCGGTAGTGGCCAATGTATCCACAGTGTTGGAATGTCGTGTGTACATTGGCTACCACTGGTTTCACCCACATGTGACAATCGATGCCCAGTACCTGCCCCACTGTCTCAGCCCGCTGCCTTTATGCCAAGTCAGATAGTGTAGAATGAGAAGATACCAAACCGGAGGAGAGACAAAAGGAAAGATAATGCCTTCTAGCTCCCTAGCTAACTTATCTAAGGGCGCCTCCTCCAGACCCCTCTAGGTGTTCTTAGAGTCTAGTCCTCCTATTTTTGATGGTAAAAGGGGGCTCCTCCTTCCCCTATATGAGGCAAATAAATCCTCCTGATGTTATGGGCCCCTAATTTGCCTCTAGATGTTAAAAAGGGGTTATCTGGGCAGCTGAAAAGATATTTCCACCATTACCAGCATCTCACTTCCAGTTCGGACTCATCTCATCCCAACATCTTCTGACCTGGCAAAGGTCTGAGACAGTAGATCAGGTACTATGGTGTGATCACCACATGTGGGTGAAACTCACCGCCAGCAGTGGTCAATGTACGCGCAATGTTGTGATGACATTGGCAACATTGTTTGTACATTGACCCCCACTGGTTTCACCCGCATGCGACAATCACAACAAAGTACCTGCCCCACTGTCTCAGGCCGCCTCCGTTTTGCCAGATAAGAAGATGATGGTGCGAGAGGAGACCAAACCAGAAGTGAGACGCCGGCGAGGAAGGAAACGCCTTTTTAGTTGCCTAGATAACCCCTTTAAGGGCACCTCCTCCAGACCCCTCTAGGTGTTCTTAGAGTCTAGTCCTCCTATTTTTGATGGTAAAGGGGGTTCCTCCTTCCCCCATGAGAGGCAAATAAATCCTCCGGATGTTATGGGCCCCTATTTGCCTCTAGATGTTAAAAGGGGTTATCTGGGCAGCTGAAAAGATATTTCCACCATTACCAGCATCTCACTTCCAGTTCGGACTCATCTCATCCCAACATCTTCTGACCTGGCAAAGGTCTGAGACAGTAGATCAGGTACTATGGTGTGATCACCACATGTGGTTGAAACTCACCGCCAGCAGTGGTCAATGTACGCGCAATGTTGTGATGACATTGGCAACATTGTTTGTACATTGACCGCCACTGGTTTCACCCGCATGCGACAATCACAACAAAGTACCTGTCCCACTGTCTCAGGCCGCCTCCGTTTTGCCAGATAAGAAGATGATGGTGTGAGAGGAGACCAAACTAGAAGTGAGACGCCGGCGAGGAAGGAAACGCCTTTTTAGTTACCAAGATAACCCCTTTAAGGGCACCTCCTCCAGACCCCTCTAGGTGTTGTTAGTGTCTACTCCTCCTATCTCTGATGGTAAAAGGGGGCTCCTCCTCCCCCATGTGTGGTAAATGTATCCTCCGGATGTTATGGGCGTCCCATTTACCACTTGATATTGCGGACGCCTCCTCCTCCAGACAGCTCCAGATGGTCGGGTGTCTTCTCCTCACTCTGGCGGCGCTGTGTTACCTAGATAGGATATATAACAAGCAATGTGTTAATAATGACAGGTTACATATATAGGCTCCATATGAATATACAGTCAGAATAAAAGTGATCTGAGGTGTGATGGGATTTTGGGTACTCACCTTTACTCCTCCTTGGTGGCGCAGCAGCAGCAGAACAGCGCCCGCAGTCTATAAGGGAAGGAGAAAAACCAGCATGACTTTCCTGAGATCAGACCCGTCAGCAGTGATGGGGAATAGACATTACACTGGAGAGAGGGGACTCAGTGCTATCCTAGTGGGTGAGATACAGGCGGCACCATGTCACTTGTATGTCTGTATTATGTACATGAGGCCTTTCATGGTTATTATATGTGACTGGTAATATAATATATAGTGATGACATGAGGATATACAGTGCAGCAATAGAGGTGTGTTATCATGTAAGTGTATCATCCCTTATATTTACCTGGATAAGATGGATCTCCTCCTGCTGCTGCTTCTGCTGAGGAGAAGTGACCAAGAAATGGAGGGAAATCAAAGGTTAGTGTAAGGAAACCAGAATTTCTGAGCACATTATATAGAAACAATATAAAGCAAATGTATTCCTATAGCTGGGCCATCAGCTCCTGCAGCTACATGTATTATAGTCAGGTCTAGTTCTATCCTTCCAGCATTTATTACCAGCTCTATTCACACCTGCAGTAATATAATATTCACCATTACCCACAATAGAAATTAGATCCACCTCCAAATAGAGCGCCCCCTGTCCTCTCTATACAGGATGGTAAATAACAAATCCTTGTATTCACAATGTTATCAGCTTTGTTTCATTACCTGGGGATCTCCTCAGTCGTCGCCTCCTCGTCCTCCTCTTCTTCTCTGTGTATAGAATGTAAACCATCTCATATATAAATGTATTATTATATCACACATTATATGGTTCATTGTAAAGAAAGTGATTGCAAAGGTAATGGATTGAGCTGTACATTGCTGTATGCATTTACCATGATAGTATTATATATGTCGGGAACAGACAAAAAAAACATGTATTCACAATACTATAAGCTTTGTTTCATTACCTGGGGATGTCCTCGGTGGTCGCCTCGTCCTCCTCTTCTTCCTCTTCTCTGTGTATAGAATGAAAACCATCTCATATATAAATATATTGTTATATTACAGATTGTAGAGTTTATTGTAAAGAAAGTGATTACAAAGGTAATGAATTGTACATTGTGTTGACCATAGTGGTACTATATATGTCAAGTAAACTAAAGTATGAAGTGTATGGGGACCTTAATGGCTATCTCACAGTGTCAGCAGTTTGGTATGTGAATAAATGCTGTTCAAATAAATGGAAAAATATGATGCTATGTCTAACTAGAGCGCCCCCTATCCTGTCCTCCCGCAGCTCCTCTCTCTATACTGGATGGTGAAAAAATAAACATACAACACTATAAGCTTTGAGCCCTCACCTGGGGATGTCCGCCGCCTCGTCCTCGTCCACGTCTTCGTCAACTTCACTGAATATAGAATATAAACCAGCTCATATTTATACATATATGAAGATCTATTAAGACCCGTGTATGCCCAGGGGCGCACATTGGTAAATCTGCCCCATAGATTTTGGGGATATGTGACTACACAGAGTTTTGAGTGGGGAACTCTGATCTCCATGGACTCATACTGTCAACCCATATAATGTAGATGATTTTATCTCTTCTTCATACTTACATGATGGTCTGCAGGTTAGGGTGCCAAGTTCGTAGTGGAAACCGGCCCTTCCTGTAACAGAGAACATAGGTTTGGTTAGGATGATTTTTACTTTGTCCCATTTGAAACTTTCAGAAAATGTTATTTATTGTGACGTCTCAATAAAAACATGAATTCCACTAATGATATTTATTAACCCCTTATCATCACTGCCAGTTGTCTCCCTAACACTGTTGCCCTATTTTTAAAATTTGACATGAACAATTTTTCATGGCAGTAACTTTTTTTTATGCCTCTAAGTGATTCTGACATTGTGTTCCATGACACATCAAGTGGCAGTGTTTTTTTGTAAAACAGGGTGTGTTCACATGTACCAGATCCGCTGCGGATTCAGTACTGTGAGGGTACAAACCCACTTGACGTATTTGCTGCGTGAATCAGTCTTAAAAATAAGCAGGCAAAACGCAGGTTGGCTTTATACAATTGTTCTGCGTTAAAATACGCAATTGCGTATTTTTGAAGCATGAAGCTTGTTGTTAGCAAAGCATCAGTTGTTAACAACCTGTGTGAAAAACGCATGTAGCTTCATGCTTCAAAAATACGCAATTGCGTATTTTAACACAGAACAATTGTATAAAGCCAACCTGCGTTTTGCCTGCTTATTTTTAAGACTGATTCACGCAGCAAATACGTCAAGTGGGTTTGTACCCTGAAGGTGAATGGGTCCCATACATGCAGCGGGGCCACGGCTGTGTGAGGCTCCCGGCTCCCCTCACTTCTCTTAAGCCAATCAGTGCTGCCGTGCACTGATTGGCTAAAGAGGAGCGAGGGGAGCCTCACAATGCCGCGGCGCCGAGCAGGTAATGTATGCTCAGGGACGGGGCTGCGGGCTGTGGCGGGCGGCGGTGGATCCGCTGCGTGTATGGAACCTATTCACCTTCACAATACTGAATCCGCAGTGGATTTCGCTGCAAACTCGCAGCGTGAAATACCCTGCGGATCCAGTACGTGTGAACGTACCCTAAAAAATCTAAAATTTCTTGAACACATAGGATTTTAGTTGAAATTCTCTACTTGCCTGATAAATTAATTATTATTGATAATTTACAGAATAGTTACCTTATGTTGGCAAAATTTTATATTTAATTTTAAAATTTTGTTTAGAACGTTTAAGAGCTTAAACATTTAGTAGCAGTTTCCATATTTCAATGAAAATGTAAAAAATATTTTGGAACCACCCTATTTCAAAACCTGCACCCCCTAAACTTGCACCCCCTCCTGAGGAAAAAAAAAGCAAATCAACTTGTGTCAAAATTAATTAAAATTTTTTTTTTTTTATTCCCTCATTTTCTAGTTTAATAGTTTTTTTCTCTCTGTAACATAGCAGCCGGTGTTGGCAGAGAACTGCAACTCCATATTTATTCCCTGATTCTGAAGTTTGAGAAATCTGTTAATAGCGTCTCTAGAGCTCCACATGTCTGACACATAGGTCTTAGACACCAAGGAGCACCTAGTGGATTTAGGGGTCCCCTTTTATTTAGGATATTATGTAGGCCTCATATATGCAGAGGGCTTGGGGTGCTAACATATTTTTGTGTGAAATGTTGATGTTTTTTTTTTTTGTGCATTCTAGGCCACATATGATCACTTTTTATTCTATTCTTTTATGGGGTGAAGCAAGTAAAAAACAGAAACAAACAAACTATGGTAAAAATGATTTATTTGATGTCATTGCTGTTTTTTGATGTAGTGTTATTACCTGAACATCCATGGCGCATCCATGATCTTCATCTTCCACCTATTACATGACAAAAAAATTGCATATTATAAAGGAAATATTAGTCAGTCCTCCAAGTGCTGCATATTGGGGAGGTTTTATAGAAACTGGTAAATTGGAAATCCACTGCCCAGATTTATTAAAACAGATGATCTGACTATAAAAGCGCTCTTAGCACTGGGTATTTGGGTTTAAATATTTGAAAAATTCGCGTAAAATCTTGGTTAAACTATGTTTAACGTACAATATGTGAGTGCACCTTTAAAAAAGTCTTCTTACTTTTCTTATATTAAACCAATGGACATTTTTTAACATACCCAAGGTGACGTTGCTAGTTCTCCCTTCTGTGTACCTGAGTAAGTGTCTTAAAGGCGTGGCTTAACCTCTAAAGTGCCACCGCTCCGATTCCCCCCTGCCTTTCCCCTATCAACTTGACTGATTGTTTTGGCTTGGCCGTCAGTCATGATGATAGAGGAGACTTAGTTGAGACAAAGGGCCATGTTACACGGACTAATCGGCAATGTAAATGAGTGCCGACCTGCTAGATTGTCAATCATTTACTTAGCCTAATACACGCCTCAATAATAGAGCAGCAAGGGCTGTTTATATCTTTGGCGATGTCCAAGCAGTCCTTATATATAAAGTATATACATGTGCTTCTGCTCGCTTCCCGGTATACATGTGCTTCTGCTCGCTGCCCGGTATCTTCCTGGCTGCTGCTGCTGCTGCCAGGAAGATACCGAGGAGCAGGCAGAAGCACCAGGGAGCGTGGAGCATAGGCTTGTTGGTTTTAGACGAGACCCCCTACAAACATGTCTTTGTGACTGATGCAACTATAATATTACTGTAACATATATTACTATGAGATACTTACACCCAGTTCTCGAACTCCTCTCTGATTTTTTCATCCCTGTTAGGGATAGAATAGAGAAGATAGTGAAAACCTAACACACATCAAAGGACATCAGTTTTCTAGGAGAACTTCATCAATAAGAAGACAATTTAGGCATTCTCACCATGATCGGTGTCTATAGGGGAGGAATTATAGGGTCACACAAGTTTTATGTTTTAATTTTACATTTAAAGAAAATGCTGCAAAGTTTGCTAGAAAAAATGCAAGTAAAAGTAAGCAAAAATTTTTCTTTCAAATCAGCTGGTGCCAGAAAGTGCCAGAGATTTGTAATTTACTTCCATTAAAAATCTCAAATCTTCCATTACTTATCAGCTGCTGTATGTCCTGTAGGAAGTGGTGTATTCTTTCCAGTCTGTAGAGCTTGTGAGGTTTTCTATGTGGATTTGCTGCTTCTCTGGACAGTTCCCGTCCCAGACAGAGGTGGCAGCTGATACCTACTTGAAGAGTTTTTTTAATAGAAGTAAATTGCAAATCTCTGGCACTTTGTGGCACCAGTTGATTTGAAAGATATTTTTTTGCTGAACTATTCCTTTAAAAAAAAAAAAAAACTAATTAAAAAAAACACTCATTTTTGTAGGCTTGTTGTTACTGGCCTCTCTTCCTGTCAATCATTCTGACGAGTGTGCTGACAGGCAGACAGCGGTGACTAGATATGTGCACCCAGATGACTACCTCCCCGTCTCTGCCTGCTGCGCGCTCTAGTAGTCAAACCTCTTTTTCCCTGGTATACAGCTTCTGCTGCGGCTGGTATGTGCCCAGGCTGCTCAGGAGCTGTATACAGTGCTCCAGGGAACCATATCAGCCCAAATGTGCTGATTGGTTCCCTTTAAGACGAGACCTCCCTGCAAACATGTCTATGTGACTGATATAACCAATATATTATTATAATATATTTTACTATGAGATACTTACTCCGAATCCTCCTCCTCTTCTTCGATGTCTTCATCACTGCTGTTAGGGATAGAAAAGAGAACATAGTGAAAACCTAACACACATTACAGACATCAGTTTTCTGGCAGAACTTTAATACTAGTTGATTTGGAAGATTTTTTTTTACATTATTATATTTTACTATGAGATACTTATTCCGAATCCTCCATATCCTCCTCCTCCTCCTCGGTGTCGTCCTGGTTCCTGTTAGGGATAGAATAGAGAAGATAGTGAAAACCCAACACACATTACAGACAGCAGTTTTCTGGCACAATTTCAATAAGAAGACAAGTTATATAGAGACATCCTGGCGCTGATCGGTGTCTATAGGGGAGGAATTATAGGGTCACACAAGTTACAGTTTTAGTTTTACATTTAAATAAAATGCTACAAAGTTTGCTGAAAAAAAACAAATAATGTGCAATTAAAGGGGTAGTTCAGCAAACATTTTTTTCTTTCAAATGAACTGATGCCTGAGATTTGTAATTTACTTCCATTAAAAATCTCAACTCTTAAGTACTTATCAGCTTCTGTATGTCCAGCAGGAAGTGGTGTATTTTTTCCAGTCAGGTGAGCAGGAGAGGTTTTCTATGGGGATTTGCTGCTGCTCTGGGCAGTTCCTGTCACAGGCAGAGGTGGCATCAGAGAGCACTGTGTCAGACTGGAAAGAATACACCACCTCCTGCAGGGCATATAGCAGCTGATAAGTACTGGAGCTTTTTTTTATAGAAGTAAAATACAAATTTCTGGCACTTTGTGGCACTAGTTGATTTAAAAGATTTTTTTTTTTTTTTTTAACTACCCCATTAAAAAAAAAAAAAAAACTCTGAACAGTAAACATGTCTTTGTGACTGATATAACTATTATATTATTGTATTTTACTATGAGATACTTACTCCGAATCCACCTCCTCCTCCTCCGCGGTGTCTTCCTCACTGCTGTTAGGGATAGAATAGAGAAGATAGTGAGAACCTAACACACATTACAGACAGCAGTTTTCTGGCAGAACCTCATCAATAAGAAGACAAGTTATATAGAGACATCCTGGCGCTGATCGGTGTCTATAGTGGAGGAATTATAGGGTCACACAAGTTACATTTTCAGTAAAGATTTACTTACCCGGAATCCGATCCTCCATCTAAAAGAAAAAAAAATAGAAAAGTGTTAGATTTAAATATGTCTTTTAACCCCATCATGTAACTTTCACAATGTTTCACAGCAATGGGGTAGGGGACTGGTGTCATATATATGATGAGATGTTAGACATGAAATCTATGGAGGTGATGTTATAGACAGGAAAAACTCACCCTCGCCGTCATCCTGTGCAGCCTGAAATAGGAAATAGAGAGAGTAAGCAGAGGACATTGGTATATTGCCGAGCATGAAACGTCTGTGTACATCTGAGCTATTTGCTTGTTGTTTTTTCTATGGCCATAGAAATAATTGATATCTCAATTATTTCCTGCCGTTCTACATTGACTTCAATGCTGTTTTCAATGCAACAATGGCCGTTGTTCGTACAATGTGTGAACATATTCTAAAAGTCTAAATGAATAAAGCATATACTTACCTCTGCACACTCCCCGGTGCTTCTGCCTGCGCCCCAGTGTCTTCCTGGCTTCTGCGGACAGCAGGCAAAAGCCAGGAAAATATCACAGGCAGAAGCATCGGGCAGTGTGCAGAGGTAAGTATATACTTTATTATTTTCCTTACACATTCATCAGCCGTTGGCCGTGCATCGTTATTACACATAGCAATGCGCAATCGCCGGCCAATGTTTTTGGGTTAGGACCAAACGATTGCAGCTGCCCCTCCACACCACAGGGCTCTCCTCTGCCAGTCTCCCTGACCTCCCAGTACCCGTCCCCAGGCCGCCCGCCACCCTTCTTGAGCCCCATCCGTCGTTGTTCTGGCGCAGCATACACCGGCCACGTCTGCTGCTTCACTCCTACAGGGCTCACCTCCACCGGCCTTCCCGACCTCCTAGGACCTCTGACCAAGCCCCTGCCATCCTCCTCCAATGCCCACTGCGAAGCCAAAATCAAGTAGCGGCACCAAGTAGCCAGCGGTACTGCCTCTCTCTGCTGTGGCTGCAGGGAACACCTGTTTAGAGTGGGGATTACCCTGAGGGGAATCCCCGTTTTAAATGGGTGTTCCCTGCAACAGAGGTAGAGAGAGAGGCAATAGCGACCGCTGTTTAAACTTGAAATCACTACTTGATTTTGGCACCGCAGCAGGCATTGGAGGAGGATGGCAGGGGCTTGGTCAGAGGTCCCAGGAGGTCAGAAAGGCCAGTGGAGGTGAGCCCTGTCGGGAAGAAGCTTCGGCCAGTGTATGCTCCACCAGGCGGCTGCCGGACCAGAGAGCTGGGACGGGGCTCAAGAAGGAAGGTGGGCGGCCTGGGTATCAGGTGGTCGGGGAGACTGGTGGAGAAGAGCCTTGTGGAGGCAAGAGGCAACTGTAGCAGCTTTGGGAATGTCGCCGGTGTCCGAACCAGCTAGCAGGGGTCGTGGGGACTCCAGGAGTGTAGGCGGCAGCCTGGGGACAGGTCCAGGGGCTGGAGCAGCTGTTCCCAGCAGCAGGAAGAAGCATAGGCAGCGCGCCAAGTTCAAATAGCCGCCCGCTCTTGCATCTCTCTATGCCTCCGCTGCAGGGAACAACGAATTTAGACTATTTCTCCTTGTAATAAAGAAAATGATCAGGCGATGACAATGTTGATTGCTGATGATCGTGTCTTTTGATCCTGATCTAAAATCATTGGCTGCGACTACGCACAGCAATATGTAAAAACCATGCCTCCTCCCAAACCTACTGCCCTTCCTAACCACCCATCAGGCAAGCGGGGGGGGGGGGGATATGGCAGGCATACGCCTGGGAGAAGAGGCAAATCTGCGCCTTCTCCCTGGCATACGCCCCGGCCACAGCCTTGATAAAGTTCTCCCTCTGTGTTGATACCTTTCAAACCACAAGAGATATTGCAGATATGGTTGTAGCAATCGATTTCTAAGACAATTGTAGTCATCTTTAATGTACTACATGACCATCTTGATTGTGGCTTCCAAGATGGCAGCCATGTTCCAGACATGCAGTAATACCTCGGTTCCCGAACCATATCTTTGGTATGTTTTCCTTGGTTTGTCTTTTTTTATATGCTACGTGACCACCTTTCCACTGGAAAAATTTGCCCTTGATCCAATATGGCGGCCATTAAAATGGTGGCATATCAATAAAAAGTAGAAACTCCCAAAACCTGCGCCACAGATGAATATAATGAAGATAGATCAGTGATCAGTGATTTCGGATAATTGTATTAAAATGCCCATCCAGTACACATTGGGGGTAATATACATCATATTTGTGTCACGTTGTTAGATACAAAACTCTCGTATATGCTGCATAATCTATTTCTGGTATAATTTGCGTATTTACTCATCACTTTTGGGGGGGGTGGGGGGTTGTGGGTGAAAAATGCGGACAATGATCCAACAAATCAGTGTAAGCTTTTATCCAGTAATCAGCACAAGATGTAGGGAGTTATGTGGATTATCCAGAATTAGAAAAATACTACTGCTTTTTTAAGAACAGCGCCATGCTTATCTTCAGGCTTTATGTGGTATTACAACTCAGCTTTATTCAGATCACTAGTAAATGTGCCGCAGTACCACAGAAAAACTGAGGACAATAGGGGCACTGTTTATGGATGGGGGCAGCTATGACCCAGATTTATCAAATTGTGGAAGTTTATGTTCACACACAGTTAAAACAACAGTGGTTGTCTAACACGGCCATTGTTGGCAGAGTCTTGTCATAAAAAATACAATGTGTGAACGTAGCCTAAAACTGAAACTGGTGTCTGCTCCCCACAGCAACCAATCACGGCTCAGCTTTCCAGAGAATCTGTCAGGTCCATTCCAGGTACAGAGCTGCAGACACAGGCAGATAGGTAATAGAGAGAGAATACAAGGGAAGCCTGTATCTTTGCTGATGGCCATTTGTACAGTTATAAAATTGTATTTTATATGTATCAGTCATTTATTTTCCTAATCTTCACATATATATAGACGAATAAGCTGACCTGTATACCAGGAGAAAACATAGTATTATTGGTAGTAATATATAACTTTTTTTAAATATAGATAAAAAACTAATCAAGAACAGTGTGTGTGCTCACCTCCACAGCAAAACCAAACCACAAAAACTATATACAGATAGACCACAGTATCATCATGCATCACTCAGTCAGGTGCGATAATACACATAGAAGCAACAAAGTAGCTGCAAACAATGTATGATAGCAAATGCAAGATCAACCAATAAACAAGCAGGTGTGAACACGATGGGATGCACGCCAGTATAGATAGGTACAGGAGCTATTAACCCTGTTACGCCCTGAGCATGGTGCACCAATCCACCCCTCCTCACTCAGGGAATCATCAGAGTAGATGCCCTTATAATGGCGGCTCCTGCCCTGTGCTGTCCCTACTCCCAGACCCTATGCTTACCCTTATGCTGCTCCCTACGCTGCGTTTCATCTACAAAGGACTCGTCAGGGGAGGATGATAGATCCCGGGTATAGCACTGCATCGGAGTCCTGTACAGTGTGTGTCCGGCATCAATAAACGTGGCACATCACAGCAGTGGCCGGAATGCCTGGAGGACACTAATAGCCTGATCTGTGGCTGTGTGACACGACTAGATCAGGCTATTAGCACCTTCCAGGCACTCCGGCCACTGCTGTGATGTGCCACGTTTATTGAGGCCAGATGCACACAGTACCGGACCCCGATGCAGTGCTATACCCGGGATCTATCATCCTCCCCTGACAAGTCCTTTGTACATGAAATGCTGCGTAGGGAGCTGCATAAGGGTAAGTGTAGGGTCTGGGAGTAGGGACAGCACAGGGCAGGAGCCACCATTATGAGGGCGTCTACTCCGATGGTTCCCTCGGTGAGGAGGGGTAGATTGGTGCACCATGTTCAGGGCTTAACAGGGTTAATAGCTCCTGTACCTATCTATACTGGCGTGCATCCCATCGTGTTCACACCTGCTTGTTTATTGGTTGATGTTGCATTTGCTATCATACATTGTTTGCAGCTACTATGTTGCTACTATGTGTATTATTGACAGTGCACAATGACATTACACTGTATGGAATCACTGCCGTTGTGTATACACTATTGCTGTGATTCTCTGCGTCTGCAAAAAATAATTGACGAGTCTATTTTGTGCGGCCGCTATTCAGTGAAAAGCGGCTGCACAAGATAGCCTGTTTGCACAATGTAAAGGACTATTGGCACACCCAAATGTGCCCGCATTCGAATTTAAATGAAGAGATGGTGACCTGGCCGATACTACAGTATTGTCCTTGTGAACATCTGAGACATCGGCTGTTGTTTGAAACATCAAACACCGGCTGTGTCAAATAACGGCTGATGTTCATGCCATGCCTCCGTGAGCAAGCAAATTGCGAAACGTGCGTTGGAGGCGGTGTAGCACGCAGCTTACATCAGGTATGGTCACTATGTGTTGGGTGTGGGATCTCGGACACCACTTGGAATGGCTCTCTATTGCTTACTAACAGCACCTTATATTAGGCCTTATTAGGGGTGGTGCAGTAGTTTTCCTTTAGCAACATTTTAGCAACATTCACATCATCAGTGTCATTTGTGCAGCAGAGCCGGTGTTGGGTTGCATTATTTGTATTATTTTTACATCATTTTGGTTCAGCCCCACCACACATGGAGATATGTATTTGACATATATTATTTACATTGTAGTGATCATACCGTAGTGTGCACAATTTTATATCACCTTGTGTTATTTTAATTTATGTAAAAAAATTGTTTGATTTTGTGTATAATAAGAAAAATTTGTGGTTTATCAGTGAATTTTGCCTCGTTCTTTTGGGAAATATTGTATACTAGCCTGAGGCGGGCTAGCAGGGTTGTTGTAGGAGAATACTACTACTCCCAGCCCTACAGCTACTACTTCCCCAAGCTCTCCAAAATAGTAAGAAGTACAGGCTCTTCATATATAGAAAAAAGATGTGCAGGGCACTCACTGTAAAACTTTACTTTTATTTAATCCATGTTAAAAATCCATTACAAGGGATAATGACAGCAGGAACAGCAGCACCAGGCGTCTGGAGAAGCATACTGACGTACTCCAAACAGCTGTAACGCCGCCGCATGGTGCTGGCGTTCCTGACGTCCTTAACCCGTGGAATGAATTTTTAACATGGATTAAATAAAATTTTTACGGTGAGTGCCCTGCACATCTTCTTTTTTCTATATATGAAGTAAGGGTGGAGAGGACACCCTGCTGGTACTTTTATGAACTCAATTTTGCACATATTGGACTGATCTCTATAGGCCAGTGCTTCTCTAACTTTTTCTACTGGAGCCTCACCCAACAGACCAAGGCAATGCCCGGGCCTCACCAGACTGACCAAGAGGATGCCTGGGCCTCACTATCTGTGGTGAAAGTCCATTTGAAAGCTGAAAACAATGCTAGGGCTACCTTTCACTCATCTCCCAAGCTCTGTATGCTAATAAAGCAAGTACAAAATAAATTAATGATGTTGCTAAAATGGAGATTTTGGAGGACTGTGCAGATCATAGTTACTTTTGTGAAAACTGGCTTCCCAGCTGGGCCTCACCAACAACTAGGGGGCGCCTCACTGGTGAGGCCCGCCTCACAGTTTTGAGAAGCACTGCTATAGGCGATAGGCCGATCATTGTCTCTATCACATTGGACACCCAGCCCTACAGCTACTACTGCCCCCAGCTGTATAGCTACTACTTCTCAGCTGTATAGCTACTACTACCCCAGTTCTACAGCTACCATTACCCCCTGCCCTGCTGCTGCCACTACCCCCAGCCCTACAGCTACCACTACCCCCAGCCCTACAGCTACCACTACCCCCAGCCCTACAGCTACCACTACCCCCAGCCCTGCTGCTGCCACTACCCCCAGCCCTACAGCTACCACTTGTCCCAGCTTTACTGCTGCCACTACCCCCATCACTAAAGCTACCACTAGCCCCAGTTCTACAGCTCCTGCTACCCCCGGCCCTACAGCTGCCACTACCCCCATCACTCAATCTACCACTAGCCCCATTCCTACAGCTACTGCTACCCCCAGTTTTACAGTCTGTGTCCCTCCTTTGTGGTTATAACAGGATTTATGGTGTCTGTAATGTTGTGTCCACACTGCACATGTGTCAGTCTAGTCTTACAGTATAGCAGCTATCTGACAGTAAATGGATGTTACACCTAACAACAAATCAGAGTACAGTCTACTTTATAATATAAAAAGGAGAACTCAGTAATCATGCAAAAAATAACATTTATTCTTACATCTGTAGGATGTGCTATTACTTCGCCCTGTTGTGTTTTTATTTAATTATTTTAACCCCCCCCCCCTTGCAGCCCCCATACACCTGCATCGATTCATTCAAAAACTTATCTACTTCCTGTTTCAGCGACATCTTCATTTCCTCATTACTCACAGCGCTGTGTCTGTCAGCCGCTACGGAGGATGGCCGGGCTGCTGTGTCTGTCGGCCGCTATGGAGGATGGCCGGGCTGCTGTGTCTGTCGGCCGCTATGGAGGATGGCCGGGCTGCTCTGTCTGTCGGCCGCTATGGACGATGGCCGGCTGCTGTCTCTGTCGGCCGCCATGGAGGATGGCCGGGCTGCTCTATCTGTTGGCCGCTACGGAGGATGGCCGGGCTGCTGTGTCTGTCAGCCACTATGGAGGATGGCCGGGCTGCTGTGTCTGTTGGCCGCTATGGAGGATGGCCGGGCTGCTCTGTCTGTTGGCCGCTACGGAGGATGGCCGGGCTGCTGTGTCTATCGGCCGTTATGGAGGATGGCCGGGCTGCTGTGTCTGCCGGCCGCTACGGAGGATGGCCGGCTGCTGTGTCTATCGGCCGCTATGGAAGATGGCTGGCTGCTGTCTCTGTCGGCCACTGTGCTGCATGACATTGTCCTGGCTCTACAGGCAGACGGGGAAGCCTATAGTGGAATCCTCCCCCATTACAGCATGGAGGAGATGTTGCGGTTGGGGGAGAATTCCACTACAGGCTTCCCCATCTGCCCGTATAGCCATGACAATGTATTGCAACTCCCCCCCCCCTGCCCCGCGCACGTGTTTCAGCAGCTCCTTAATGTGTGAGTGCGTGGGATTTCACTGTGCTAAAGAGGAGTGGCGGCTCCGGTCATCCTCAGGGCCCCAGCATCTCTGTGGCGCTGTAAGACGGGGGGATTCCACTCCAGGCTTCCTCGTCTGCCTGTAGAGCCCATAGAGGGACAATGTGCAGCAGCACCCCCCTTGCTTACCAGCATCTCAGCATCTCTGTAATGTGTCGGGAGGATTTCCCTCCAGGCTTCCACGTCACCCCCTATGTCACTTTCCATCTACTGTGGCCCCCAGCTGTTGCACAGCTACAACTACCATTATGTCCTGGTGACATTACATGATGGGAGTTGTAGTTAGGTAACTTGGAAAGCTCCAGGTTGCAGAACTACAATTCCCATCTTGTACTGTCACCACAACATGAGGATGGGGCTTGTAGTTATGCAAACATGAGAGCTCCAAGTTGAAGAACTACAACTCCCATGATTATGTTGTGGGGACTATACTTTATGGGACTTGTAGTTTTACAGCTTGGAGCTCTCCTGTTTGCATAACTACAACTCCCATCTTGTACCACATATATTATTATTATAATTATTTTATTTAATTAGCATGACAGATCACACAGTAGATCCTGACCCAGTGATAGCATTGTCACATATTACTGCACATCTGGATACAGTCTTAGGCCAGGCCCATGTATGTGTGCTATGTGATTTCCCTCTCTACCATATAGGAGTATATTCCTTCCTATGTCCGCAGAGGTGCTGGAGATCACATAACACACACAGTGCATGAGCCCGGCCATAGACCACAGCCACCACCCAGCAGTTATCATGGCCAACTAAGCCCCGCCCCCTGCATGGAACATGGCTAAATGGCAGTTGGAAATGGCTGAACATGGGGAATAAGTAACAGGGTGTAAGGTATTTATAGCTCCCCATTCTACACATCTCCTCCCATCACCACTGTCTCCTATGGGGGGGGGGGGGGCACCTATGTGATCATGTGACCAGGGAGGAGTATCTACAGGTACAGATACTCCTGGACAGGACACCCCACTATGTACACAACCCATCTCTATACAAGCATCCCACAGTGTATCCTATCTGCTATACCCTGCTATACTGGATGGGGAATTCTCACTCACATGTTCCTCGAAGACAACTGGAACGTCCTTTTCCTCTACGGACTGCTCCACGTCCATCTTCGGCTCTTCCTCCATATCTCTAAATCGCCTCCTGTCGCCAATCTTTAGCAGAAATCACCTGTGTGTGTGAAAAAAATAAAGATTACATGGAGAAAACTGATTGAAAAGTAGAAAATAACAAAAAATACCAGGAGCCAATGGATGTGTGTACTTACGATCCAACTCCTAATAAAGCTCTGAAGGGTCCAGTAGCTGTTGTATTATGATGTCATATTTCTTTTGTTTTGTTTTTTAAATAAACTTTATTTAAACATCTGGATACAAACACTTGTACTAACCATATAATGCAATATCACTGATATAAACATTACATACATAATGAACAATTGTCCATTGGCGGGAATTTCTATTTTTGTTTGGATGAATAAGATCTTGGTCTATGCGCTCGGCTGTAGTATTTTAATATGGTTTATACTGATACTTGATAATGTTGCTCAAACAAACAAAAAAACATTTAGCAAAAGGTTTCAGTCCCTTCCTATAAGAATATTTTTCCCTATATAATTACTATTTTATTAATAGTTTTATATAAGGGTAATAAGTGATTATTATTACATATCTGCCGCTTCTTTCCCGCCTGCTCTGCCTGTGTAGGGTTCAGGTCTCTTTTGGGGTTTAGTGTTTAGGTTCATCTTGATTATTGTGCACAGTTTGCCATAGGCGGCCATTATACCAAATATGTGTATTGAGTAGTCCAGTCCCCTACACTCCTCAACACACTTGTTACAGGGGGCATATCTAGTTGTAAGGGTCATTCTAACTGGTTATAGGGGGATTCTATCTGACTACAGGGGCACACTGTATCTGGCTATAGCAGACATGGAATTTGATCCAGGTAGCATATCTAGTAGCAAGGGGTAATGTATCTGGTTATAGGGTTATTGTATGTGGCTGCAGGGTTCATATCTAGCTTCTTAGGAAATTGTATCTCTCTACAGGGGGCATCTGTGTCTACATGGGCATTGTAACTGTATACAAGATGCATCATATCTCAATACAAAGGTATATCTGACTGTTGCACCTCATTACAGGGGGCATATGTAGTTGCATGGGGTATTGTATCTGGCTACAGGAGGCACAATGGATTGATGGGCAGGTAAGTTTAACTTTGTGTTAGCAAGGAAGGCACTGCTTTTGGTTATATGGGGAATATCTGGCTACAGGGGGCATTGTATCTGGTTTTAAAGTATCTGACTAGGAGGGAACATTGCATTTGGTCATAAGGATCATATCTGGTTGCATGGGATGTTGAATCTGGCTGTAGGGAGCATTGTATCCAGCTACTGAGGCATTATTACAGGCTATAGGGGGCCTATCTGTCTACAGGGACCACTGTATCTGGCCGCAGGTGGCATATCTAGCTGCTGGGGCATTATTATTGGCAATAGGGAATGTTATTGTGGGATCTGATCTTGGAAGGATATGCTTACAGAGCCTATGGCTGCAGTGTGATCATAGTCCTTGGGTGTCTGCATGTCGTGATCCCTGCATGTGGGGGTCTGCATGGCGGGATCCCTGCATGTTATTTGCAAGATGTATTTTTGCTGCTCTTTGGCAGTTTTAGAAAAATGCAGCAGGCTGAGGTTTTGGCATTTTTTGGGGGAAACTGCAGCGTTTTTCTCCCAAAGACTTCAATGGAAGGCTTCAGCTCTACTAAAATATGCCATAGGTTATGCATATGGTGGTTTTTAGTGGCGCTCTTCAGGAAGAAAAAAAAAATCGCCACTGGTCACCAGGGGGTTAACTGAACCCTCTGTGGGTCAGACTGTGCTTCGTTCCAGGAAAGGGGTGAGCTTAACTTACCATCCGTTCTTCTCCCTGTCTCCTTCTCATGAGCAGCTGAGCAGGGACACTGCTTTAGACACTGATTGGCTGAGATGACGCTGGAGCATCGTCAGCGTAGCCAACCTGCGGCTACAATAGTGGCTCCATATTTAAAGAAGCAGAGCCTGGCACACTTGTATCTCAGAGTGCCAGTATCTGCTGAAGATAGAAGACGTCAGGGTGAGTATCAATAGGGCCCCCCTTCTCCCCAGCACTATACCCATCCCAGCAAGGAAGGGGAGCAAGTAATCCCTTTCTTGCTGGGATGGGTACAATGTAACATCAATGTGGCCCCCATGGGGTTAATTTAGGATGCCATGCATCCTCACTTAACCCCCTGGGGGCCACATTGTTTAGTCTGGCACACAAGGGATTAAGTATGGATGTCATGCGTCCATACTTAACCCCTTGTGTGCCATACTGTAAGCAGCATCTACTAAGAATAGCCGAATCCAAAGAGTCACCGACACTACAGGTCCCAGCATAGAGGTGTATATGGTCCGCACTCCCTTCTTCTTTGGTGTAGGTAGTGCTCAGCAGTACAGCAGTTCACAACGATTATTGCATATAGAAGATTGTCCTCAGCGGCACTCACCATAAAATTCACCTTTATTGGAATACAAACATGCTTTAGAGGAAACGAGAGGAGGCTCTCTCCCCACCTACGGACGTTTCACACCTGTCTGGCACTTTCTCAAGGCATCATCATGTTTCCTGTAAAGCATGTTTGTATTCCAATAAAGGTGAATTTTATGGTGAGTGCTGCTGAGGACAGTCTTCTAAATGCAAGCATCTACTAAGATGCTGCCTACTGTAAGATGCACAGCACCTACCACAACAATGGGTGTTCTGCTCCTGGATTTTTTTGGGTGTGTTTTTCCCTTTTGTTTTTCAGATATCGGTATCTTATGGATTACATCGGATTCGTTGGACTATGTTGTTTACCAGTGTTGTTTTATATTGAAATAGAATGGGCAAGGTAGGGTGTGGGGGTGTTCTTTTTTAAATAAAATAATATTCACTATTGTGTTGTGTTTTATTTTTCTTTACTTTCAGACTTAGTAATGTATTCCATCTAGCAGACAGCTTCCTCTAATAAGTCGGGCCTAGTGTAAGCCGGTATAAAATAGCAAACACTAATCAGTAAATCAGTTAACCCCATGGGGGCCACAATGATGTCACAATGTGCCCATGCCAGCAAGGAAGGGATTAATTGTCCCCCTTCCTTGCTGAGATGAGTACAGTGCTAGGTGGAGGAGTGGGCCCCTATTGATACTCACTCCGACATCTTCGGCAGAGCCTGGCACACTGACATCCAAGCTTGCCAGGCTCTGCCTCTTCGCTGATCTGGCTACACTGACGATGCTTCGGCATTATCTCAGCCAATCAGCGGCTGAAGCAGTGTCCCTGCTCAGCTGCTGATTACAAGAAAAAGACGGGGAGAAGACTGGAGGGTAAGGTAAGCAACCCCTGGCCCCCCCTTCTCCGGGTCACTTAACCCCTTCCTTTCTGGAGCGGGTGCATTTGGGTCATCATTTTGACGTCCACGTTCGAGGAAAAACGCTGACCCGAAAAACAGCCAATGTCACACAGAGACTTTCACATTGCAAGGTGAAAACACAGAAAAAACGCCATGTACAAAAAACCTACGTGTGAAGTCACCCAAAAACATTTCCCACTATCTGAACATGAAAATGATTTCTTGCCTATGGAAATTCTATGATGTTCTCTGATTGTTCAGTATAACATTTCCCACATTCTGCAAATGAAAATGGTCTCTTGCCTATGTGAGATATTTTTATTTTTTATATATATATTTTTTTATTAAATAGTTTTTGTTTTTTTTTAAACAATTCAAAGTTACATCTTTGATTCATTATTACAAAAATCCAATATACACATTATACAATCGCATAAAAATTTGCCCCATAGATAAACAGAGGTTTTTGGGGGTTTTTTTACTTAAAAAGGAAATCCTTTCGTACCTCTGTACCTTTTATCTAGGTTTCCCCAGTGGGATATTAATGTCGGGCGGCAATAATCCAGCTCCAGAGAATCTTGCTGTGTGGACAGTGGGAATTTGGAGTAGCGTGTCTGATGGCTACAACAAAGCAACTGAAGGATCTTTCATGCAGCCCAATTGCTCAATTTCTCATGCCATGTAAATGCACTGCAAAGGGGTCACCTATCTCGCTGACCAGAGCTTGTTTTGCGGCCCCTATGGCCCTCAGCTGACCTGTCTAATACACTGCGGAACATCACCATAGAAGAGGCTGTAGTCGTTACACTGAATACCTTTTATTTTTGTTTAATTAAAAACATTTTAAAGAGAAATACCTTTTATTACGGCCTCATACCGACTTGTGGAGAAAGAGTTCTTCAGCCAGGTTACTGCATACACATGAAATTTTGTGGCATTTCACTGGGTCTGCTGGGGGCTGTAGTGCTCAGTACATAGGCAGCTTCCCCAACCCTAAGTGCCCTATTAAAGGGAGCGATAATTGGCAAATAAGGCTGATTATTGCTCTGCATAAGGGTCTATTTACACAGAAAGATTATCTGCCAAAGATTTGAAGCCAAAGCCAGGAACAGACTATAAACAGAGATCAGGTCATAAAGGAAAGACTGAGATTTCTCCTCTTTTCAAATCCATTCCTGGCTTTGGCTTTAAATATTTGGCAGATAATCAGTTAGATAATCTTTCTGTGTAAATGGACCCTTATAGAGACAAAGGGGGATCTATTAAAAGGCTAAAATGCCTTTTTTAGGAGCAGATGGGCCCGGTCGGTGTAAATATTTTCACAAATGGTCTATTTGCGAATATTTCATTTGCATCGGCCCCATCTGCGCCGGAGGGGCGGAGAGGGAGCGATACAGACTCTGCGTGCGCCGCATTTATCATTTTTCCTGAGGAAAGATTATAGTGAAAACCAAAGAGAAGCAGCCTAGTAGTACCAGGGTGGGAAGGGCCATTTTTTGGGCCCTCCCCAGCCTAATAATACCAGCCTGCTACTGCCCAGTCCAGGAACGCCAATTTCAACACTCCAGGACTACTGGTACCTTGCTCGTCCCAGTACCCCTTGTGGCATTGGGTACTGGAGTAATATTGGAGGGGGGGTAGCATTAGCCATCTATCAGACAGCTTCAAATACAGAAACTGAAAGTAAAGAATAATAAAACACAACACAATAGAGAAAAGTATTTTATTTAAAAAAAGAACACCCCATACCCCTCGTAGACCATTTTATAAAAAAAAAAAAACATAAAAAACATGCTGGTCATCAAAATAGTCCAATGAATCTGACGTAATCCACAGGATACCGATATCTGAAAAACAGAAGAGAAAAACACATAAAATAAATGCCAGTAGCAGAACACCCATCATTGTGACAGGTATTCTGTACCTTACAGCATGCAGCATCTTAGCAGATGCTGCCTACAGTATGGCACACAAGGGGTTAAGTCAGGGCCGTATTTACCACTAGGCACCCGTGGTCCGGTGTTTTTATTTTTGGAAGTCTCCCACCTCTCTTTCTGGCGGGGGGGAGTAGAGTGAGGGAGACTGGTAAGATGGTGTTAACCAGGCACAGTATGGTAGTGTTATCCAGTCACAGTATGGTGGTATTGATCAGCTCTGGTGTGGCAGTGTCAAATGTGACACCTGGAGCTATTACCTACCAATTTACCAATCCTGTGGTGGGGCATCTTCAAGTTTAGTGCCTAGGGCAGCAGCAGCTGCTAATACGGTCCTGGGATACATATGCATAGTTGCCAACAGTCCCGTTTTCGCCGGGACTGTCCTGGATTTGACAGGCCAGTCCTAACTAAGTAATGTCCTGGGTTTGCCCCGGTAAGCTCCGCCCCTGTGACATCACGCCCCACCCCCGTGTCGGCCCCCAATGCATTGAAGCCTAAGCATAGGCTTTTTGGCTGTAGGCTGTATATTCTGCCTCCAGCCACCAGAGGCCGCTCTCTCCTCCCAGCTACAGGACCTGACAGTGAGGTCACTCACTCCTGCCTCTGGGATAGAAGAGCAAGATGGCCGTGTGCTGCAGGGAGCCAGGTAATAAGGTGTCCACATGAGGGGGATTATGCTGAAGGACTGGTATACACTATATACCAGTCACAGCTCTGATTAGCAGTCTGATTACCAGTATACTAGCCTCTCACACCAGTGTATAGTTTATAATCCCCCTCATGAGGGCACTTCATTATACCACCAGTATTATACAGTGCTGTGAGACTGCTGGTATACTGAGGAGCCCACATGAGGGGGATAATGCTGAAGGAGATAACGCTATGTACATTGGTATGAGAGGCTAGTATACTGGAAGACTGGTAATCACAGCTGTGACTGATATACAGTGTCCTAGCCTCTCACACCAATGTACAGGGCCGCCATCAGGAATTTCGGGGCCCCATACAACCAAAGTGTCTGGGCCCCCCACATTAATAAAAAAAAAATAAAAAATAGTGTGTTCGCCCCACGCCTTGCTGGGAGGTATAATTTGGTTCAGATTAATTCTAGAGAACTGGCTCATATACCCCATTTTTCCCAGTGGCTTAAAATGTAACCTCTGTTATACAGTTATAAAATAGTAGAAACTAAATGTGAACAAGGTGCAATGTAAATGTCACCATACAGACACTTACTTGTATAGCTGCCTCTTGTGCTCTGTATGCAGTGCATTATACTCACCCTTGCAACGTACAATTTATAGCGTGTCTACAAGCCCAGCGGGGCTCATTATGATGGAGACTAAAACTTATACAAGAGTGGGGTAGGGGTTCCCCCGTATTCAGAATGCTGTTGAGTACTAGGCAATGCCCCGTTTGGGGTTATTGAATTTTGAGGGTCTGGGGGGGGGGCTGTTTGATTTGTATATGTTCACCAATATCCCCTCCCCGGTATGCTCACTAACATAGAATGTTGATAAGGCTAATATAATGAGGCTGTTCCATGTTAGTGAGCATATACAAATCACCCCCCCCCCAGGCAGACTAGTTTATCTCACCCAAGCCAGTGATAGCGAATACATGGCGGTGAGCAGGTCTGTATTTAGAGTTCATGCTGCCCTAGTCACTTTGCACGCAGAGGTGCCCCCCCCCCCACGTTGCTGTACATGCATGGTATATACCCTGGCACTTGGGTGCCGCTCTGCTTGATGCCCGCTGTTCTCATCAAACAGACGTGATGGAGGAAGGAAGGAGGCCGGGGACATCTTAGTTTGGGGACTGGTTCTGTCCAGTGTTGGACTGGGGTACCTGGAGCCACCAATATACAACCAGTGCGACACGACATGCTGACCCGCTTCTTTCCTGAATTCATCTGTATCTGTGACAAATCTCAGAACACCCTCCATTTATACAGCTCTCAGGGTATGCTGGGAGTTGTAGTCTCTGAGAGGACAACCCTTTAATAAATCACTGTGTGCAGAGTCTCCTGGTGGCTGCAATCTGTGAGTGACATCAGCCCTGAAGGTCCAGCAAAACATCTGTCTACAGCCGCAGTTATCATAGGATTGTACTACTTTACTACAACTCCCAGCATATCCTGAGGGCTGCAGACTGTCAGTACATGCTGGGAGTTGTAGTGCCTGCAGCTGTTGTAGTTGGATCCTAGGTGCATCATACACTGGATGCTTTGTGGCACATAAGAATACATAGATCTGTGGGGGCTCAGTGCAGGGAAGTGACCCCAGAACAGCACTAATAGGGGATAGAACAAAAACATCTCCCCCTATATCTTATTAGTGATGTTCTGGGGTCACTTCCCTGCACTGAGCCCCCACAGATCTATGTATTCTGATATGCCACAAAGCATCCAGTGTATGATGCACCTAGGACCCAACTACAGCAGCTGCAGGCACTACAACTCCCAGCATATCCTGAGGGCTGCAGACTGTTCTGGGAGTTGTAGTGCCTGCAGCTGTTGTAGTTGGGTCCTGGAAGCGTTGTGGGAAATCAGAATACATAGATCTGTGGGGGCTCAGTGCAGGGACGTGACCCTAGAACAGCACTAATAGGGGATAGGGGGAGATGTTTTTGTTCTATCCCCTATTAGTGATGTTCTGGGGTCACTTCCCTGCACTGAGCCCCCACAGATCTCTGTATTCTTATCTCCCACAAAGCATCCAGTGTATAATGCACCTAGGACCCAACTACTGCAGGCACTACAACTCCCAGCATTTACTGACAGTCTACAGCCCTCAGGATATGCTGGGAGTTGTAGTGCCTGCAGCTCTTGTAGTTGGGTCCTAGTTTAAAAGTTTGGGTTAGTGTACTGTAGTGACCGCAGGGCTGTGTCAGTACACTACCGCAAACAATACACTGACCCATTGAGACCCCAATGGTACACAGGCTCTGCACACTATAGAAGTGATTACAGTGCAGTTACTAATGACTCACAGGTGACGTCTTCTCGAATTGCTGTCGCTAACTTTTTGCTTTCTTCTCCATCTGGCGCAGCATCATGAAGACTTCTCTGACCATAACTCGTCTGCAGGCGGGCAGCTGGGGGTGACTGGGGCAGGAGGGCAGCTGGGGGTGACTGGGGCAGGAGGGCAGCTGGGGGTGACTGGGGAAGGGAGGCAGCTGGGGGTGACTGGGGAAGGGAGGCAGCTGGGGGTGACTGGGGAAGGGAGGCAGCTGGGGGTGACTGGGGAAGGGAGGCAGCTGGGGGAGACTGAGGAAGGGAGGCAGCTGGGGTGACTGGGGAAGGGAGGCAGCTGGGGGTGACTGGGGAAAGGAGGCAGCTGGGGGTGACTGGGGAAGGGAGGCAGCTGGGGGGGAGGACTGAGGAAGGGAGGCAGCTGGGGGGGGCTGAGGAAGGGAGGCAGCTGGGGGGGGGGGGACTGAGGAAGGGAGGCAGCTGGGGGTGACTGGGGAAGGGAGGCAGCTGGGGGTGACTGGGGAAGGGAGGCAGCTGGGGGAGCCAGGGAGAGCAGCTGGGGGAAAGGGAGAGCAGCTGGGGGGCAGGGGAGCAGCAGGGAGGGGCAGCTAGGGTGGCAGGGGAGAAGCTGGGGTTCAGGGGGAGCGGTAGGGAGGCAGTGGAGAATCTGGGATTCAGGGGGAGAGGCTGGGGGTCAGAGGGAGAAGCTAGGGGTCAGGGGGAGGGGCTGGGAGGCAGGGGAGCAGCTGAGAATGCAGGGGGAGAGGCTGGGGGCAGGGGGGAGAGGCTGGGGGCAGGGGGGAGAGGCTGGGGGCAGGGGAAGAGGCTGGGGGGTCAGGGGAGAGGCTGGGGGTCAGGGGAGAGGCTGGGGGTCAGGGGAGAGGCTGGGGGTCAGGGGAGAGGCTGGGGGGTCAGAGGAGAGGCTGGGGGGTCAGGGGAGAGGCTGGGGGGTCAGGGGAGAGGCTGAGAATGCAGGGGGAGAGGCTGGGGTCAGGGGAGACGCTGGGGGGCAGGGGAGAGGCTGAGGGTTAGGTGGAGAGGTTGGGGGGGCAGGGGAGACGCTAGGGTCAGGGAAGATGCTGGGGGGCCGGGGAGAGGCTGGGGGGCAGGGGGAGAGTCTGGGGGGCAGGGGGAGATGCTGGGGGGCAGGGGAGATGCTGGGGGGCAGGGGAGAGGCTGAGGGTTAGGTGGAGAGGTTGGGGGGGCAGGGGAGAGGCTGAGGGTTAGGTGGAGAGGTTGGGGGGGCAGGGGAGAGGCTGAGGGTTAGGTGGAGAGGTTGGGGGGGCAGGGGAGAGGCTGAGGGTTAGGGGGAGAGGCTGAGGGTTAGGGGGAGAGGCTGGGGGTTAGGGGGAGAGGCTGAGGGTTAGGGGGAGAGGCTGGGGGTTAGGGGGAGAGGCTGAGGGTTAGGGGGAGAGGCTGGGGGGGCAGGGGAGAGGCTGGGGGGCAAGGTAGAGGCTGGGGGTCAGGGGAGAGGCTGGGGGGCAAGGTAGAGGCTGGGGGTCAGGGGAGAGGCTGGGGGGCAAGGTAGAGGCTGGGGGTCAGGGGAGAGGCTGGGGGGTCAGGGGAGAGGCTGAGAATGCAGGGGGGAGAGGCTGGGGGGGGCAGGGGAGAGGCTGGGGGGGCAGGGGAGAGGCTGAGGTCAGGGGAGACGCTGGGGGGCAGGGGAGAGGCTGAGGGGGGGCAGGGGAGAGGCTGGGGGGGCAGGGGAGAGGCTGAGGTCAGGGGAGACGCTGGGGGGCAGGGGAGAGGCTGAGGGTTAGGGGGAGAGGCTGGGGGGGCAGGGGAGAGGCTGGGGGGGCAGGGGAGAGGCTGAGAATGCAGGGAGGAGAGGCTGGGGGGCAGGGGGAGAGGCTGAGGGTTAGGTGGAGAGGCTGAGGGATCAGGGGAGACGCTGGGGGGCAGGGGAGAGGCTGGGGGGGCAGGGGGAGGGGCAGGGGGGGAGTCTGGGGGGCAGGGGGAGAGTCTGGGGGACAGGGGGAGAGTCTGGGGGTCAGGGGAGAGGCTGGGGGGCAGGGGAGAGGCTGAGGGTTAGGTGGAGAGGCTGTGGGGTAGGGGAGAGGCTTAGGGTTAGGGGAGAGGCTGGGGGGGCAGGGGAGAGGCTGGGGGTTAGGGGGAGAGGCTGGGGGGGCAGGGGAGAGGCTGGGGGGGCAGGGGAGAGGCTGGGGGGGCAGGGGAGAGGCTGAGAATGCAGGGAGGAGAGGCTGGGGGGCAGGGGGAGAGGCTGAGGGTTAGGTGGAGAGGGTGAGGGATCAGGGGAGACGCTGGGGGGCAGGGGAGAGGCTGGGGGGGGGCAGGGGGAGGGGCAGGGGGGGAGTCTGGGGGGCAGGGGGAGAGTCTGGGGGACAGGGGGAGAGTCTGGGGGTCAGGGGAGATGCTGGGGGGCAGGGGAGAGGCTGAGGGTTAGGTGGAGAGGCTGTGGGGTAGGGGAGAGGCTTAGGGTTAGGGGAGAGGCTGGGGGGGCAGGGGAGAGGCTGGGGGGGCAGGGGGAGAGGTTGGGGGTTAGGGGGAGAGGCTGGGGGGGCAGGGGAGAGGCTGGGGGGGCAGGGGAGAGGCTGGGGGGGGCAGGGGAGAGGCTGGGGGGGCAGGGGAGAGGCTGAGGGTTAGGGGAGAGGCTGGGGGGTCAGGGGAGAGGCTGGGGGGTCAGGGGAGAGGCTGGGGGGCAGGGGAGAGGCTGAGAATGCAGGGAGGAGAGGCTGGGGGGCAGGGGGAGAGGCTGAGGGTTAGGTGGAGAGGCTGAGGGGTCAGGGGAGACGCTGGGGGGGCAGGGGAGACGCTGGGGGGGCAGGGGAGACGCTGGGGGGGCAGGGGGAGACGCTGGGGGGGGCAGGGGAGAGGCTGGGGGGCAGGGGAGAGGCTGAGGGTTAGGGGGAGAGGCTGAGGGTTTGGAGGGAGAGGCTGAGGGTTATGTAGATAGGCTGAGGGATCAGGGGAGACGTTGGGGGGCAGGGGAGAGGCTTGGGGGGCAGGGGAGAGGCTGGGGGGGGCAGGGGAGAGGCTGGGGGGGGGGCAGGGGAGAGGCTGGGGGGGGGGCAGGGGAGACGCTGAGGTCAGGGGAGAGGCTGGGAGGGGGAAGGGGAGAGGCTGCCCCCCAGCAGGGGAGCAGCTGAGGATGCAGGGGGGCGGGCGGCCGGGAGAAAGATAGGCAGGCAGGCTGGTTCCCTCCCCCCATGCAGCGCCGGGGTCCGGGGCAGGTGTTGAGCTTCCGGCACACACAATGACAGAGGCCGGAAGCTCACAGCTGCAGCCCCGCGTTCCCGGATCTTCTCTCCTGCTCGGCGATGACGTCACATCACGTGAGCGCCGCCGAGCAGGAGACAAGATCCGGGAGCGCGGGGCTGCAGCTGGGAGCTTCCGGCCTCTGTCATTGTGTGTGCCGGAAGCTCAACACCTGCCCCGGACCCCGGACCTCGGCGCTGCATGGGGGGAGGGAACCAGCCTGTCTGCCCATCCTTCTCCCGGCCGCTCCGTCACCCCCCTCCCCCCCCCCTCCCGGCGCGGACTAGGCACCCGTGGGCCGGTGCTCCCCCCCATCAAAAACAGGTGGCAAGGGGGGCCGTGCGGGCCCCCCTAGCGTAGCGGACGGGGGGCAGCGGCCGGCGGGCCCCCCCCCATGTCTCTTAGGGTCCGGGCCCCGTACGGCAGTACCATTTGTACTGCCTTATCGGCGGCCCTGCCAATGTATATAGCTTTACCTCCTTCAGCATCATCCCCTCATGTGGGCCCCTCAGTATACCAGCAGCCTCGCAGTACTCACTGTATTATACTGGTGGTATAATGAGGAGCCCACATGAGGGCATGATGCTGAAGGATGATGAGGGGCATGATGCTAAAGTCTGCCCCAGTCACCCTCCAGTCTGCCTCAGCTACCCCAAGTAGCCCCCAGTCACCCGCAGTCTGCTTAAAGAGGACCTGTCACCCCCCCGTGAAGGGGTGACAGGCTCCCAACCCCCCGTTAGAGCCCCCTATACTTACCTCATTGCGCCGGGTCCCGCTTCCTGAGCCGGTCGGGTGACTGAGATTTCAGCCCCCAAAGGCCGGCGCGCTCGCTCACAGGAGAGGCCGATGCTCATAGAGAATGAGGGAGCATCAGACTCCCCATTCATTCTCTATGTGCATTGGACTCTCCTGTAAGTGCGCACCGGGCTTCGGGCGCTGAAATCTCAGTCACCCGACCGGCTCAGGAAGCGGGACCCAGCGCAATGAGGTAAGTATAGGGGGCTCTAACGGGGGGTCGGGAGCCTGTCACCCCGGCACGGGGGGTGACAGGTTTCCTTTAACCCTTTAAGGACATGGCCCATTTTCGTTTTTACGTTTTCGGTTTTTCCTCCTTGTGTTTAAAAGGTCATAGCACTTGCATTTTTCCACCTAGAAACCCCCATGACCCCTTATTTTTTGCGTCACTAATTGTACTTTGCAATTACAGGCTGAATTTTTGCATAAAGTACACTGCGAAACCAGAAAAAAATTCGAAGTGTGGTGAAATTGAAAAAAAAAACGCATTTCTTTTATTTGGGGGAAATGTGTTTTTACGCCATTCGCCCTGGGGTAAAACTGACTTGTTATGCATGTTCCTCAAGTCGTTACGATTAAAACGATATATAACATGTATAACTTATATTGTATCTGATGGCCTGTAAAAAATTCAAACCGTTGTTAACCAATATACGTTCCTTAAAATCGCTCCATTCCCAGGCTTATAGCGCTTTTATCCTTTGGTCTATGGGGCTGTGCGAGGTGTCATTTTTTGCGCCATGATGTGATCTTTCTATCGGTACCTTGATTGTGCATATACGTCTTTTTGATCTCTTTTTATTACATTTTTTCTGGATTTGATGCGACCAAAAATGCGCAATTTTGCACTTTGGGATTTTTTTGCGCTGACGCCGTTTACCGTACGAGATCAGGAATGTGATTAATTAATAGTTCGGGCGATTACGCACGCGGCGATAGCAAACATGTTTATTTATTTATTTATTTGTTTACTTTTATTTAAAACCTGGGAAAAGGGGGGTGATTCAGACTTTTATTAGGGGAGGGGGCTTTTTACTATTAACAACACTTTTTTTTTTTTTTTTTACACATATACTAGAAGCCCCCATGGGGGACTTCTAGTATATACACTTGGATCTCTCATTGAGATCTCTGCAGCATAGATATGCTGCAGAGATCCATGAGATCGGCACTCGTTTGCTTTCGGCTGCTGCAGCCGGAAGTAAACGAGTGCCGAGCCGAGGACGGCGCCATCTTGGACGCGTCCCCGGCCGGCATCAGTAACGGAGATCGCTCCTCCGGGACAAGGTCCCGGAGGAGCGATCTCCCCCACTAGACACCAGGGAAACGTTGCCTCCGGTAATCGGAGGCAGCTGTCAACTTTGACAGCTGCCTCCGATTAGCTAATTAGCGGGCACGGCGATCAGACCGTGCCCGCTAATAGCGGCGGTCCCGGGCTACACGCGGCACCCGGGATCGCGGCACTTCAAAGCGGGGCCGCCGCGCGGCCCCGCTTTGAAGTGCAAGTGAGGACATAGGACGTACCGGTACGTCCTATGTCCTTAAGAGGTTAACCCTTTAAGGACAGAGCCTGAAATGGCCTTAAGGACAGAGACAAATTTTATGAATATGACCTGTGTCACTTTATTCATTAATAACTTCGGGATGCTTTTACCTATCTGGCTGATTCTGAGATTGTTTTCTCGTGACATATTGTACTTCACATTTCTGGTAAATTGGAGTCGATACTTATAAGGAATCTTTATGGAAAAAAACACCAAAATAACGTGAAAAATATTGAAAAAATGCATTTTTCCAACTTTGGAACTTTTCTGCTTATACAGAAAATGGTTATGCCACCTAAATTATATATTAAATAGCATTAGCAACATGTCTACTTTATGTTGGCAGCATTTATTAAACTATATTTCATTTTTTTTTAGACAATAGGAAGCTTAAAACATTAGCAGCAATTTTCCAAATTTTCAGTAAAATTTCAAAATCAGATATTTATAGGGACCTGTTCAGGTTTAGGCCAGATTCAGACTATGTAACTGTGCGGCTGTATTTGCGGCTGTAATTGTGCGGCGGTATTTTTGGTGGTTCATGCGTACGCTGGAAAGTATACGATATACGGCTGCACAGTGCACACTATGTATGAATCTACGGCCCGATCGTAAACGGACCCGTAAAAAATGAACAAGACCATTGTTTGCGGCTGGACATGCGGCCGAGGATTGACAGGCGGTCCGTACGGAGTACTTCAAAAATAGCCGGCAATGATGCCGAATGCCGATGCCTCTAATAGTTAATATATTAAATTAATAAAACACATTTTCTTTGTAATAAAGTGCCTTTCGTTGGTCAATAATTTAATTCTAACGAATCCATCATTTGGCAATTAAATATACTGTTAAAATAAATAGATATATAAATAAATGTATATTTATATATATATATTTATTTTTTGACAGTATATTTAATTGCACAATGATGGATTCGTTAGAATTAAATTATTGACCAATGAAACTGAATTTATTTCATCGAAAATATGTTTTATTAATTAAATATTAATTAGTACAGGAAGCTTCATATGCCGGCAGTACAGTGACTTCATTGTGCTGCGGACCAGCGAAGAGGACACATCGGGGTGAGTATAGAGCTCTCCCCACCCCCTCCCCAGCACTGCACCCCTCCCAGCAAGGAAGGGAGGGTCAGTTAACCCCTTCCTTGCTGGGATGGGTGCAGTCTGACATCAGTCTGGCCCCCAAGGGGTTAAGGGGGATGCAATACATCCTCCCTTAACCCCTTGGGGGCCAGACTGTAAGCAGCGATCTGTAAAGATGCTGCATACTGTAAGGTGCACAACACCGCTCACAATGATGGGTGTTGTGCTCCTGTTTGTGTGTTTTTTGTGTGTTTCTCCCTTTTTGTTTTTCAGATATCGGTATCCTGGGGATTACGTCGGATTCCGTGGACTACGTCGATGACCAGCGTTTTTTTAATGTTTTTTTTAAATAAAATGGTCAATGAGGGGTGTGGGGGTGTTTTTATTTGAATAAAAAAATTTTTTAACTTGTGTCTTGTCTTTATTTCTTTACTTTATAGACTTAGTAGTGGAAGCCGTCTAATAGACGGAATCCATTACTAAGTTGGGGCCTAGTGTTAGCCGGTATAAAATGGCTAACACTAACCCCCTATTATTACCCCAGTACCCAATGCCACCAGGGGTACTGGGAAGAGCCGGGTGCCAGTGGTCCCGGAGCGTCAAAATTGGCACTCCTGGACCGGGCGGCAGCAGGCTGGTAAGATTTAGGCTGGGGCGGGCCTAAACCAATGGCTCTTCCCACCCTGGTGTTACCAGGCTGCTGTCGTTTGGTTTTTAACCCGGCTGGTTATAAAAATAGGGGGGACCCTATGCGGTTTTTTTAAATTATTTATTTATTTAAAAAAAAAACGCATAGGGTCCTCCCTATTTTTATAACCAGCCGGGTTAAAAACGACAGCAGCCTGGTAACACCAGGGTGGGAAGAGCCATTGGTTTAGGCACTCCCCAGCCTAAATCTTACCAGCCTGCTGCCGCCCGGTCCAGGAGCGCCAATTTTGACGCTCCGGGACCACTGGCACCCGGCTCTTCCCAGTACCCCTGGTGGCATTGGGTACTGGGGTAATAATAGGGGGTTAGTGTTAGCCATTTTATACCGGCTAACACTAGGCCCCAACTTAGTAATGGATTCCGTCTATTAGACGGCTTCCACTACTAAGTCTATAAAGTAAAGAAATAAAGACAAGACACAAGTTAAATTTTTTTTTTATTCAAATAAAAACACCCCCACACCCCTCATTGACCATTTTATTAAAAAAAAAACAACAAACAACCGCTGGTCATCGACGTAGTCCACCGAATCCGACGTAATCCCCAGGATACAGATATTTGAAAAACAAAAAGGGAGAAACACACAAAAAACACACAAACAGGAGCACAACACCCATCATTGTGAGCGGTGTTGTGCTCCTTACAGTATGCAGCATCTTTACAGATCGCTGCTTACAGTCTGGCCCCCAAGGGGTTAAATGAGGATGTATTGTATTCCCCTTAACCCCTTGGGGGCCAGACTGACCGGCTCATTATATGTGCGCTCAGCCGATCAGCCAATCAGCTGAGCGCACATATAATTCTAAATAATTCTTCTAATAATGCTATTGTGATAACATAATTAAAAGAAACATTTGATAGTTTCATTAAAGTAAAGTGATGATTAGTACAGAATGCTCTATTGCCGGCAATATCAATTAACGGCTTACTGGAGCTTCCTGTACTAATTAATATTTAATTAATAAAACACATTTTCGTTGAAATAAAATCAGTTTCGTTGTTCAATAATTTAATTTAAACGAATCCATCATTGTCCAATTAAATATACTGTCAAAAAATATATATATAAATATACATTTATTTATATATATATTTATTTTAACAGTATATTTAATTGCAAAATGATGGAATCGTTTAAATGTAATTATTGAACAATGAAAGGGACTTTATTACAACGAAAATGTGTTTTATTAATTCAATATATTAAACATGAGAGGCATCGGCATCGGCATACTGCAGAGGTTTGCAAACCCCGGTAATAGCGATTCATGTAAACTGTTTCCCTGTTTTCCCAGATGCATTCAGAGGTGTTTGCATCACTTTCTTAAGATTTTATTTGTTATTTTTAGTTGAACCAGATTTCCAAGTAAATGACCGTATGTTTTCAGCCGCATGTCTATTTTTTTCCCACGGCCGTAGTTTCATCCGCACATTTACAGCCGCATAAAAAATACAGCCGCACACATACATAGTGTGAACATAGCCTTAGAGTGTATGATGGAAGGGACACGCGAATCCAGCCCCCAGATGCCCCCCCATCCTCCGAGTCAGTGGGAAGATCGTTTGGGACCTGATCTTCCCACTGCTGGATAAAGGTTACCACCTGTACAGATATAGCTTTTATACCAGCACCCCCTCTTCCGCTCCCTCACTGCCCGAGCTACTGTAGCTTTTGGTGCAATCCAAAAACATCAAAAGCAGTAATAGAGCCCTAATATTTAGCAGCCATGGAGCGGACCCAGCGCTTCTGGATATGAAGGACCCCGTATCGCATCAGGGCAACATTTTCCAGGTGACGTCCCCCACACTGGAAAACAGGAGACCCAGAAGAAGTGCAGAGTGTGGGGTAACAGGGGGATCAGGAAGGACACCATTTTCCAGTGTGATACCTGTCCTGATCGCCCCGGCCTCTGCATACAGGATCGCTTCAAGGCGTACCACATGTCATTGGAGTTCTACATTTTCTAAATTCTATCCCTTATTCCTATTTCAGGGGTCATGTTGATCCATGGATTAATTCGATTGCCATTTTGGAGTCGGGAAGGAATTTTTTTCCCAGTGATGAGGCTACTGTCGTCTGCCTTACAAGGTTTTTTTGCCTTCTTCTGGATCAAAATAGGTTAATTTTGATGGACACCTGTCATTTTCAGCCTTATAAACTAATAATTGGCCTAATACCCCCAAATAAATTAAAAATGGTCCCTTTTCCCCAACTAAATAGGCATGGCTGCCATTCCCATTAGAGGCTTGCCATGATGCAATTACAAAGTCCTTGTTCTGCCAGGAGAGTAGAAACCCCCCACAAGTGACCCCATTCTGGAAACTACACCCCATAAGGAATCTAACAAGGGGTGCAGCCGGGATATGGCCCACTGGTGACGGGCACATTTGTGCCGTGAAAAGGAAAAAAATTGTATTTTTCACTTTCACAGCACATGTTCTACAAATGTGCCCATCACCAGTGGGGTCCATATTCTCACTGCTCCCCTTGTTAGATTCCTTGAGGGGTGTAGTTTCCAAAAAGCAGTCACTTGTGGGGCGTTCCTAGTGTCCTGGCAGTACAGGAGCTTTGTAATTGCGACATGGCCTCCATCCTCTATTCCAGTCTCTAAATGGCGCTCTGTCCCTTTGGTGGCTTGCCCTGTGCCCATATGGCACAATATATCCACATGTGGACATTACCCAAGGGTAATTACCCTACACGTTTTGCATTTGTATTCCCTTTTAACCCCTTGTGGTAATGAAAAAAATCAAGGCTAGACCAACATTTAGTGTAAAAATGTTTACATTTTTATACTAAATCATTGATTTAGTCTTGATTTTTTCATTTTCACAAGGGGTTAAAAGATAAAAAAAACACAATTGGTAGAGCAATTTCCCCCGAGTACGGAAATACCCCACATGTGGACATAAGGCGCCATGTGGCTGCAAGACGGGCTTTTGGAGGCTGGATTTGGCTGGAATGGATTTTCAAGGGCCATGTTGTATTTAAAAGGACCCTGTGTTGCCAAGACAGTTGAAACTCTCCACAAGTGACCCCATTCTGGAAACTACACCCCTCAAGGAATCTAACAAGGGGTGCAGTGAGCATATGGACCCCACTGGTAACGGGCACAAATGTGGAAATGTAGGTTTAGCCTTGAATTTTTCATTTTCACAAGGGGTTAAAATAAAAAAAACACAAAATGTGTAGAGCAATTTTCCCTGAGTCCGTAAATACCCCACATGTGGACATAAAGCGCCATGTGGGTGCAGAACAAGCCTCCGAAGGGAAGGAGCGCCATTTTAGAGGCTGGATTTGGCCAGAATGGATGATAAACGCCATGTTGCATTTACAGAGCCCTCGTGCTGCCAAGACAGTAGAAACCCCCCACAAGTGACCCCATTCTGGAAACTACACCCCTCAAGGAATCTAACAAGGGGTGCAGTGAGGATTTGGACCCCACTGGTGACGGGCACATTTGTGCAGTGAAAGTGAAAAAATGTAACTTTTCACTTTCACGTCACATTGTTCCACATTTGTGCTAGTGGGGTCCATATCCTCACTGCACCCCTTGTTAGATTCCTTGAGGGGTGTAGTTCCCAGAATGGGGTCACTTGTGGGGGGTGTCCAGTGTTTTGGCAGCACGAGGGCTGTGTAAATGCGACATGGCCCTTGAAATCCTTGAAATGACGAAATATAACGGAGGCGTTGAAATTCACTAGGCGCTCCTTTGTATCTGAGGCTTGTGGTTGCGTCAAATAGCGCAATAGGGCCACATGTGGGATATTTCTATAAACTGCAGAAACGGGGCAATAAATATTGGGGTGCATTTCTCTGGTAATAGGTTTATAATTATGAAAGATATTGGATTATAGTTAAATTTTCAATTTTCTTACACACTTAGCTTTTATTTCTGTGACCTAAAGGGTTAAAACACTTTCTGGATGTGCTTTTGCACAGTTTGGGGGGTGCAGTTTCTGAAATTGGGTGCTTTGTGGGGCTTCATAACATACAGTCCCCTCACATACACTTCAAACGTCAACTGGTCCCTTGAAAAATCAGATTATGAAACTCTTGTGAAAATGCTGCTAAACTTTGAAGCTTTCCATTGTCTTATAAAGTTAAAGGCAAGTTTAATAAATGCCGCCAACATAAAGTAGACTTATTGCTTATGCTATTTAATATATAATTTATGTGGCATAACCATTGTCCTTAGCACAAAATTTCAAAGTTAGAAAAAATTCAATTTTTCACGTTATTTTGGGGTTTTTCATAAACATAGGCTGTAAGTATCGACTCAAATTTACCAGAAATATAAAGTATAACTATCTGAGAATGAGCCGGATAGGTAACAGCATCCTGAAGTTATTAATGCATAAAGTGACACACGTCATATTCCTGAAATTTGGTCCGGTCCTTAAGGCCATTTTGGGCTCTGTCTTTAAGAGGTTAAAAAAATCTCAAGTCTTTCAGTACTTATCATCTGTTGTATGTCCTGCAGGAAGTGGTGTATTCTTTCCAGCCTAGAGAGCAGCAGAGGTTTTCTACATGGATTTGCTACTGCTCTGGACAGTTCCTGACATGGACAGAGGTGGCAGCACAGACTGGAAACAATATACCACTTCCTGCAGGACATACAGCAGCTGATAAGTACTGGAAGACAGAAAATATTTAAATAGAAGTAAATTACAAATCTATATAACTTTCTGACACTAGTTAATTTTAAAGAAAACATTTTCTCTAGAGAATTTTACCTAGTTGAGCTTAAATATATCACCACATTGGTATCATACACTAACTATTATTGACTATATGAGTGCTATTATAATGTTAGTGTACAGATCCTGTGTAGACCTTGTATCTGACCACAGTATGGCGGTATTATTGGTCATATATGTGCTTGTATAGTGGTAGTGTACAGATCCTATAGCTGGTATCCGACCACTGTATGGCAATATTTTTGCATATATAAGTGCTTGTATAGTTGTAGTGTTGTACAGATCCTGTGTAGACATTGTATCTGACCACTATATGGCGGTATTATTGGTCATATATGTGCTTGTATAGTAGTAGTACACACATGATCATGTCATTAGGTAAATCCTAGCTATTTTATTTTTCTTGTATTGTTCATAGTGTAATTTACAAATGAATGTGAGAAGTGATAGTTGGCTCCATCCTAGGTGTTGTGTGACATTGTGTATTTTCTGTCATATGGCAGGGATTATATTGAATATGGGCTGCTGGGATATCACTGCCGCGCCTGCTATTTAGTCCCAGTCCAGCCCTGCTCCTAGGTCTGGATGAGTCCCGTACACTAGGTTCCATACCTACTCTAACTTAGGGGTTATCCAGGATAAGAATAAACACAGCTACTTTCTTGCAAAAACAGCACCAGCCCTGTCCTCCGGTTGTGTGTGGTACTACAATTCACTACTGCTAAACCTGAGCCAAACTGAGGACAGGAGAGGTGCTGTTTCTGGAAGAAAGCGGACATGTTTTTCTAAGCCTGGATAAGACTTTAGTCGCCTTCCGACATGAGTCGCTCACCTTCAAGCGCTGCACTTGTCTGGTTATTCTGATATCTATCTATTGCGTTTTTATGAGAGAGAAAAGTAGATTTAGAGCCCTTTCTACTGGGTGCCTTTCTTAGTCTGGCCTCTCCCCATTGACCTTTCTAGCACGGGAGACCCCGCCAGGAGCATTAACTCCAGCCAGCTTAGCTCAATGGATCACTAAGGCACGCAAGCTCCCTCACCACGTCAAGGTGAAGGCACAAAGAGGGAGCCCTCCCACCCTCCCACAAGCTCTACAAAGTCTTACGTAGCTTGTGCTTAACCAGAATCTAGTGGTTTTAGTTAAGTTTAAGTCTAGTTGGTTTAGTTAGTTTAAATCTGGTCTAGTTAAAGATTTAAGTCCGATGCTTAAGTTAAGTTGAGTTAAGATTAAGTTGTTAAAATTTAGATTGGAGCAGAGATCAGTTGAGGTGATGCTCTACATGTAGATATCGTCGTCATCATTATCAGCATCTTCTTTGTCAGTAATGACGGGATGATATTGATTTGACCACTCCGGGCACACAAAGCTGAACTTATTAAGCATTTGCTGATCTTCAGGTTTGATGATGTTTGGTGGTTCAGCAAATTTCATAGGTTCTTCAGCATTGAGGTCAACAGAGGATGTCATCATGATTGCTGGTGGAACAATGCTCCCGGCTTCCACGTCCTCCCAATTGATATCCGAGAAGAATGGATGGCTCCTGATGTCCTCTTTGACTCCCAGCCGCTCGAACTGGTCTTTACGCAGCAGGCTTTTTAAGATGTTAACTGCGTCGTCAGTAAGGGACTTTGGGTAGTCTGGAGTATGACAGAGGACAGAGATTTCTGTTTCGGTCTGGTCTCTTCCATAAAATGGACGCTTGAAGGTCAAGAGATTGTAGAGGATGACGCCAATGGCGAAATAGTCGACTCCTCTCCCATGTAGCTGGCGTTTTATCATCTCTGGGGCTGCATATCCTGGTGTACCTCCGCACACAGTTCTGGTCAGGTTATAGACATTTGTCACAGCAAAGCCGAAATCTGTTATTTTTATGTGGCCTTCTCTGGTGAGAAGTATATTTTCTGGCTTCAGGTCCCGATGGATAATATTTCTTCTGTGCAGGAACTCTGTGCCACATACCACTTCGGCTGTGATGAACTTTACTGTGTCGGTATCAAGAGGCGAGTGCTTTTTGACAAATTCAAACAGGTCCCCTCCGGTGGCCAGTTCCATCACATAACAGGCAAAGTTTGGCGTGTGAAAAGCGGCCAAGCCATGCATCAAGTATGGGCTTTCATGAGATAGTTGCAGGATATGGCGTTCTTTAAAGCTGACGTGCCTCTTCTCTGTCACTTTAATGGCAACAAATTCACTGCGGATGATGTCTTTTGCCAAGAGGACTTTACCGAAGGTTCCTTCTCCCAGTGAATGGTAGAAGGTGAAGCAGTCCAATGTTAGGGGGACTGTAACAGGTGAGGTGTCTTTAGAGTTGTCAGGGTCTTCTTTGGATGACGGATTCCTGATGTTACTGGGTCCTGGCATTTCACAGGAACGTTCTTCATTGAGTTTAGATGTTCTTCTCCATTTTGAATTAATGATCCATTCCCAACATTTTTGCAGTTGGGCTAAGAACGGGATCTTGGCACTTTTCTGGGCTTCATGGTCCTTCTTCGGTCCGTCGTGGTCCTTCTTCGGTCCGTCGTGGTCCTTCTTTGGTCCTTCCTCTTCGGTCTCCTGTTGATGCTTCTCTTCATATCGTGCCATATAGTGCTGGGCATACAGGAACTCCACGCTATGAATCCGGTCACACAATTCCTGATATTCCTCTTCCATGGCTATTTGGCCCACATAGTGCAAGGCACATATGTCATCCATGTTGTTGGTTTGGTCACACCATCGTTGGTAGTCCTCTAACGTGGCTTCTTGTTCAGCGTAGTATAGGGCCCTCAGGTCATCCAGGTTGTGGTACTGGTCACACAGTAGTTGGTGCTCCTGCAGTATGGCTTCCTGTATACGGCTATCTGTTACAAAGGAAAAGAATAGATGTGTGAATTAATAGAAAGAGGTCATATAGGGAATATAGGAGGCTTATTTTTACAGAGTGGACACAAAAAGGTAATAATACTACAGAGGGGGCAAAGAGGGGTCCTAATTCCACTGAGGGGACGCAGCATGTCATAATACTACAAAGGGGGCACAGAGGAGATTGTATAGGACAGAGGGGGCTCCGAAGCATCCTATTATTACAGTGGGGGCAGAGACAGCTTTACTACTACACAGAAGATATAGTGGATCCAAATATCAAAGAGGGGCCCTAGTACTAAAGAGGGGACACAGAGGCATTGTTATAATACAGGTACATCCTAATACCACAGAGGGGGCAAAACAGGTCCCAGTGCTATAAAGGGGGCACAGAGGGGTCATTATACCTCCCAGAGGGTGATGGGGTTAGTGATGTTACAGAGAGGGAAAGCGGAAAACATTACAAATTGGTGCGAAATTCAGTCCCTAGTTTCTGGCCATATGCCATGTACTGCCGCTTTAATGCCCTTTTGTGACCGAGAAAACCACAATGAATGTACACTGCAATACATTGCTTTTACTATACATATATTATAGTATTGCAGTATATTGTACTAGCTGAGTCTGTTGGGAATGGAAAGTGGAATCTGATTGGTTTCTAGGGGCAACTGAGACAGTTTCACTTTCCACCATGTTTGATAAATCTCCCCCAATGTTCTTTATCCTGTATGGTGAACGTGGGGCATGAAAAACATCCACACATCCCACAATAAAAGTGAAAAAGGACGATAAACTCCTATGGACAGCAGCTTCAGTTTATATTCCTGGGATATAAAAGATGGCTGCCTGCCTCACGCATCCCTAGGAAGACGAGTAAAACCGATCAACAAGGCCCCAAATACTAAAATTACCTAATGGGGTGGGGACAACAAAGGTGAGTGGTTCACAGGACACCATGCAGCTTACAGCCACTACTGGAGGGGGTAACTACTGTGTGGGGGCGCTATTCCCATGAATCAGCCCCACTGTGTGTGTTCTATGGAGCCCTAAGGATGCATGTACAATTCCAGTTGTTGGTCCTACCTGTGGCGTCCATCAGAGGGATGATAATGCTGTGGCTGGAAGATTTCCTCTTCTTACATGTCATCCGGGCCCAGGCACTTTGCAGGCAGGCTAAGACACGGTTCTTTCTTGGCTTCTTGGTTGTAGTTGGCTGCTCCTGACCGTCATCATCATCATCTCCTCTGTCCTTGTCTCTCCTCTCGTCCTCTCCATAATTCTTCTCCTTCTCTTCTGTGTCTCCTTCAAGATGATTCCTCTTGTTTTTTGCCTTCATTTTAGGTTGTGGTCAAATCTATATCGATGATCCAATCCAAGTGATGATATCAGTAAGTGAGAGCGATCCCTCCCATGTATCTCTGCTGAGCGGCAGTTATCAACTGATGGAATGTTACCTGTGCAGCTAAGTGTACAATGTCTGTGTGATGTCATAGCCTTTCCTTTGTGATGTCATCAGCTTTCCTTTGTGATGTCATCAGCTTTCCTTTGTGATGTCAAAGATCAACAGAGTTCCATAGTCTTGTGAGTGAGGGAAGAAATGCACCAACATATATGTGTATAATGTGTATAGATACTAACTATATATATATATATATATATATATATATATATATATATATATTATACTTTTGGAAAAGAAAAAAACAATTAATTTGCTTTACAAAAAATAAAGAGGTTCTGTCTCGGTATCATGTTACAATATCTGTGTATTTTACTGTATAAATGTCCGAAGCAGAAATAGGCCAATAGAATTTGGTTACCCGCTGGTTTTAATGTATTTTGTAAAGTTAATAAAAATATTAAAATCAGGCATTTTTGTTAGAAATTTTATATTAAGATATATAAAGAGTTTTTTTTCTGCCAATTCATCCCATTTTACTGAGACTGTTCTTCTTACTGACCCCCCTCTTCATATATACACAACAATGGGGGGCTGTGCTGTGTGTTTCTGTAAATCTTTTACATACAAACAAATTATTACAACAATAATAACAACGACAATAATATAAATACCGTATAGCTGTAGGGTGTAGAAACAGTATATACAAGTCCACCCAGGTATTAGCTGCTCCAGCCTCATTCTCCCCATACACATCAGTGTAATAACAGCCACATGTGCAAACCACAACCACACTAATAACCCTCCTAACCTCATCTGTGCACAATACCCAACATCACATATACTAACCCCCTGGGCTGCTGGTATCGTCTCACACCAAATAACTGTGCCCACACCCAACACCACACACTAATATACAATAGTGTAGTGCTGTGTGTACATAGGAGAGTTAGATACAGCAACTCATCTGAGTGTATTACACCAAAGGCCGCCTGGCTTCCCTCATACTCAGTGGTGGACATATCACTTGTGCAGCCGCTACGGCTGCACAGGGGCCCCGGGCAACACAGGGGCCCGCCAGGCTCAGACTATGAGCCTCAGCCTAGCGGGCCCCTCCACTGCCATGATAGGCTTAGATACAGCAGCTCAGTAGACAGTATCGCACATGATAGGCTTAGATACAGCAGCTCAGTAGACAGTATCACACAAGATAGGCTTAGATACACGAGCTCAGTAGACAGTATCACACATGATAGGCTTAGAAACACCTGCATGTTGCAAGTAATATACTGTGTGATCTTGAAAGTTTTATTACCATCGCTGGATACAAAATCCACTGCCCTTACCACATTCGGGCAAGCCACACGGCAGTGGATTTTGTATCCAGCGATGATAATAAAACTTTCAAGATCACACAGTATATTACTTGCAACACGGAAGGTGTCATTTATTATGCTACCTGTCGTGTAATCTCATTTATGTAGGACTCGCCTCGCGGAAACTGAAAACAAGGGTCCGAGAACATGTCCTAGACAATCTGGCGAGAGATGGAAAAGGAAGAATCTATACCCAGCGGAAACCAATTGCCAGACACTGTAAGATGGCACATGATGGGAATGCAAGCCTCCTGAAGATAAGAGACATTGACAGAGTCCACATTGGAAGAAGAGGAGGGGATTGGAAATTTTTTTTTGGCACAGATGAAATGCGTTGGATCGTTAGGATCGACTGTGTAAGTCCTAGAGCAGGGGTACTCAACAACTTTTAGTGGAGGTCCACTTACCGGGGTCTATTGTCAGGTGAAGGTCCGAGCTGAACATCAGTAGGAAACGTTGTTTTGTTAATTTTCACAAACGTTCAACTATTTACATACAGAATTGCTGCTTATTAGCAGGAAAACGGGCATTTTTTCTCTCTCAACAGCCCTTTGATATTAGGTACAAAAGGGGTGACTGCCCTGGTAGTATATAACCCCCCTGTTGCTCCCCCAGTAGTGTATAGCCCCCTGTTGCTCCCCAGTAGTGTATAGCCCCCTGTTGCTCCCCCAGTAGTATATAACCCCCTGTGAGCTCTCCCCCTGTAGTATATAGCCCCCTGGGGAGCTCCCCCCAGTAGTATATAGCCCCCTTGTGAGCTTCCCCCAGTAGTATGTAGCCCCCCTGTGCTTCCCCCAAGTAGTATATAGCCCCCCTGTGAGGTCCCCCAAGTAGTATATAGCCCCCCTGTGCTCTCCCCCTGTAGTATATAGCCCCCTGTGAGCTCCCCCCAGTAGTATATAGCCCCCCAGTAGTATATAGCCCCCCTGTGCGCTCCCCCAGTAGTATATAGCCCCCCCCCCAGTAGTATATAGCCCCCCTGTGCGCTCTTCCCCCTGTAGTATATAGCCCCCTGTGAGCTCCCCCCAGTAGTATATAGCCCCCCAAGTAGTATATAGCCCCCTGTGAG